>NC_048227.1:55122013-55220215 GCF_002007445.2 Ailuropoda melanoleuca
GGACACACTGCCAGCCACAAAACTTGATAAAGAGCCAGTCTACCTTGCCACATGGAGGCTCCTTTGTTACCTTTGTAACCAAGAGATCCTGGTTAATTTTAGTAACTCTTTCGGCCATTTGTTTTTTTTTCTCTTCCCGTGCTTTAAATTCCTGCTCTTATGTTTTAAATTCACCAATAAAGAGTGAGCCCTCAAAACCCTAGGCCCCCACCTCAACCCCATAAAAGCAGAACCCCCAGCTCTGGAGTGCTCACTCGTGCTCTTTCTCTTTACCCATGCCCTCACTATGTGGCCCCAGGTATGCTGAGTAACTTCCAGGTCCTGTATATTTTCAAAGTCTCCTGATGGTTATTGTTGAAAGGTATCGCTCAGAACCACAACAGCTGGTCCAACCACAGCACTGGTTATTGATAAGCTGAGAATGAACACACAACAGAATATATATTGGCAACTAGAAAGGAACTACTACCCTGTTTTCTTCCCTTCCTTTATATTTTCAAAGTCTCCTGATGGTTTATTGTTGAAAGGTATCGCTCAGAACCACAACAGCTGGTCCAACCACAGCACTGGTTATTGATAAGCTGAGAATGAACACACAACAGAATATATATTGGCAACTAGAAAGGAACTACTACCCTGTTTTCTTCCCTTCCATCTCCCCAAAAACTGAAAAATAAGATTTCTTGAACAGTAAAGAAGTCTCTACCTTTTGCTCATTTGCAAACTGCAAGTGACTTGTTACTTTTAAATTAATCAGGAAGTACTGCGTACCTAATAAGTGCCAACACTACAGGTAACATAAGAGCTTTAAAAACCTCAATTTCATTGTTAAAAACTATTTAAGATAGTTAAAGAGGTAAGACTAACACAGAACAAACAATATGTACATAATATCAAGTTCTAAATGGTGAAGTACAGACTTTCACTATCGTGGTATAGTGCCCTAAGCAGTGAGAGATTGTGCAGATGAGGAGAGTACAAAGCTTTCAGGAGGTCACAGTTTGAACCAGGATATAAAGCTGGGTAAGACTTGCTCAAAAAGGGAGAGAAGAGAACACACCAGGCTCAGGGAGTCAAGGAAAAAGGCACAGAAGGTAAAATCGTGTCTCCTTGGAAGATGCAGTGAGGGTAACTGCCATAAACAGAGTCCCATCCCTACACAGAATGAAGGAATTAAGTTTGTGTAAGTTCACTGGGGACATAATTATGGATCCTGAGAATCAAGCAAAGGAAACAGGGACCATTGTAGGTGTTTGTTCAGAGGGATAATATAATAAATGTGGTAATTAAAATGAGAGTAGCAGCAGTATAAAGCGAGACCATGGAGGCAGCAGTTAAAATATTAAGTATTAGGTGATAAGAAGTTGGTCATAGGATGAAAGAGGAACAAAAAGGAAATCTGAAAGACGTTACTCCTTTGAATAAAGACGGAAAGTAAGAGATCTCTAGGGAGAGACTTAATGACAGAAACAGCTTGGAGGGGGAAAACCTTCCCCTCACAATCTACCCCTACACGCCTAGAAGGCACAGGTGGAAAGATAATGAATGAGGTTTTATATATTCTGAATTTCAGCTTACTTGGGATGCAACTACTAGGTGGTTGGAAATAAATACTGGAAAGTGCCACAGCTGAAACACTGGAAATAGAGTCATGAACGAAGCTGAAGTTGGACACAAGGTAAGGTCCTTTGTTCAAGAGATTAAAGATATACAGAACAAACACCCAGAAAAGAGTTTATGACCACAGGTCAGAACTGAGGATCTGCTTAGTGAATGACACACACAGCTAGAAAAGTCAGAGGAGGAGCAGGGTGGTGTAATACCACAAAACCCAGAGTTTCATGGAGTAAATATGATCAGTATCCAAGACCACAAAAAGGTTATCCTTCAGGAAGTTTGTAGGACACCAGGAAGTTTCTTCATCTGAGTTAAACTAAATATTAGTTTTCCTTCAAAAGGCTTAAACATCACTTTTTATTAATTCTTAATAAAAATACTATTATGAAGGTAACTGGTAAGAGATAACCTTCTGCCTTTTAATATATTTTCTTTCAGTAAGAAAAGAATAAACGTTCTCTTTTTAAAAGTTAAAAGTACTGGGGTGCCTGGCTGGCTCAGTCAGAGGAGCATGTAAGTCTTGATCTCGGGGTCATGAGTTTGAGCCCCAACTGGGTGTACCCGAATAAATAAACTTAAAAAAAAACAAAAAATTTAAAAAAGTTAAGCGTATAATTTTATCCATACTTCTAATAGTCTTTTGCATTCTGAATAAAGTACTGTTTTTATAACTACTGGGCATATAAATTTTAATAAGCAAACTAGAATATAAAGTGCTTGCAGTTTAAATGCTGATTATTTCTAAAATTTTGGTAAAAGAGGAGAGAAAAAAACATTACACAGAAGTAATGCATTTAAGTAGGGGCTTTGAAGTTTGATAAACATGGTTTGGAATCCTGGCTCTGTCACTACTAGGTTTGTGATCTTAGGGAAATTACTAATCCTCTCAGAACTTCAGTTTTCCCACCTGTAAAATAGGGAAATTATTTCAAGGGCTAACTGTGAGGATTAAATGAAATAATGAAAATACGGAACTTAATAATCATAATTACAATAATTAATTAGCTAACAATTATTAAAGCACCTATAAGTCAGGTACTGTTTTAAGCACTTAACATGCATTTTCACACATAATCCTCACAACACTATGAGGCCTCGTATCATCCCCATTTCACAGAAGAGAAAAATGCAGTACCAAGAGGTTAAGTAACGTGGAAATACTCAATACCCAGAATGTTCCATAAGTAGGTGTTCTTATTATCACTCAGAACAATATTAAAATTATTTAACATGACAGAAAATGACAGAAAACTTTCTCACCATTGTAAGATATTAAACTATCTATAAAATGTGAACCAAGAAATAAAAGCAAATGGCATTTTTTAAAGTACGTCAAATGGAACATTAAAACGTACACAATGTTACCTTCAAAAGCTAATAAGAGATGTGCAAGATCAAAACATCCACACACATTTATATACACCTAAAAAACCAAAGGGCATGGTTTTGCATGTAAACTTTCTGAGTACCTGCATTTCCATAAAATAATTCGCAAAACAAGACTGATCACAGAGGCTCCTCTTAATAGCATTTGGACAGCAATACAAAATGTCTCTCCCTTTAACTACAGGCCACTTGAAAGCCACCGACAGAAGAAGTAGTCAATCCCTTACCATAGGTAATTGTTTTTGTTCTTTTACACTATTTGGTTTTTTTTGTGAACCACTTCCAAGTTACAGAAAATTTCTAATAGAGTACAAAGTATTTTTTCCCTGATGTGAGAGTAAGCTGCCAACATGATGTCCAGTCACCCTTAAATACTTCAGTGTGTATTTCTTATAATCAAGAGAATCCTCCTACATAACCAGATAACAACCATCAAAATCAAGAAATTAACCCTGATACCTTACTATAGCTAATTCTTAGCCCCTATGTCAAGCTCTGCCCATTTCCTAATACTGTTCTTCACAGCATAAGAATGGCTCTCAGTTGTCCTGTCTCTCTCACTCTGGTACAGTTCTTCAGTGTGTTCTTAATCTTCATGACCTTGATTGATACTTTTAAAAATCGTAGGTCAGTTATTGTGGAGAATGTCCCTCCACTGGAGTTAGTGTGACATTCTTCTCATGATTAAATTCAGGGTGTACATCTTTAGCAGGAATATCAAAGAAGTGATGCCACATTCTCCTCGGTGCATCCTATCAGCCGGCACGCTGAAATGTCTGTTTGGTCACTGCCAAGTTTTCCACTGTAGTTTTTAATCTTTGTAATTCTTAAGTATTCTGTGAGTAGATACTTTGAGACTATAAACACACCCCACTCCTCATCAAACTTCCCATTTATTCATTAATTTTTTTCAGTATAGACTTATGGGTTCCAATTTTATTTATTTGCCATCATTTATTTGGATGTTCAAATTGCTCAGCTTTGGCCAGTGGAGTCCATTCAAACTGGTTCTGTGTCATTCTGAAATAATCCTATCACTCTTTGAACAGCTTTCTTGCATAATAAGAGGATCCAGGCTCATATGTACTTTCTCTGACCCAGCCCTGAAATTAGCCATTTCTCCAAAGAGCCCTGGTTAATTGAGAACAGTGTTTAGGGGCCGAGAACTGGGTGCCAGGTTTGCCATATCTATCAATCTATACTGAAAACTTCAAGTTCACACTGATATCTCCACATGGTTCATTCTATTCTCCTCCATTTCGTAACTCCTTTCTCCAACAGTGAGAAAACAGGCTCCCATAATACATACACTTACTTATTTGAGGAACTGCCCCACCCTGTATATAACCAATGTCCTGTCGCTGACATGGACACATTACTGCATGGATGCCCTCTACCCTACTCCAGCTCTCTCAGTCTGCTCTGAGCAACTGTCACCATCCTTGACACTGGACATCCTCCATATGCTGCTCCAACTCACATACTCTATGCTGGGCCCCTCTTCTCCAGAGACAACCTCCTTACCATACCCAAGTCCCAAACCCCACACTAGGCCACCACTGTGCATGTGAACACCCTCCTCACCCTGGTCAGGCAACAAAACCTTCTCTGTGAGTAAAAAAAAGTGGATAGCTTAATGCAGATGCTTTCGACTAAATTGTTCAGGAAGGAAAGAGGAAAACAGAATTGAAAAGCAGAGATAACATTAAGAATAACAGGGGCTCCTGGGTGGCACAGCGGTTAAGTGTCTGCCTTCAGCTCAGGGTGTGATCCTGGTGTTATGGGATCGAGCCCCACATCAGGCTCCTCTGCAATGAGCCTGCTTCTTCCTCTCCCACTCCCCCTGCTTGTGTTCCCTCTCTCGCTGGCTGTCTCTATCTCTGTCAAATGAATAAATAAATAAAATCTTTAAAAAAAAAAAAAACATTAAGAATAACAAACTCTTTCAAAAACTAAAAGCTTCTTTTACATATAACCTCATTTGTCCTAGAATGGAGTCACATAGTTTAAATTAAGAAAATGAATTTAAAAAACAGACTCTTGAATTCTGATTCTTCCACTTAGTAGCTAAATGACTTCAACGAGGTGCTTAATCTCTTCAAAGAGCACCTATCTTGCATGATTGCTATGAAAGTAATCTATGTAAAGCAAATATATGGTAACTGACCTAAAGTTAACATTTAATAAATATAAGGTACTACTACTACCTTCTCTTTTACATTAACATTTTTTAACAGATGCCAAACGATACCTATATACATGTGCATAATTTTATAAAAATTCGTTCTTTGCATTCTTTAACTTCTGAAAGGGTCAGTGTGCCTAAAGACATTTAAAAACACCTATAGTACCTATCTTATGACTACTAACCAAACCAGAGCCTCCAGTCTATCCTACGCTTTCAACAAATTATTTCCTAAAATTTTGCCAAGGTCATATCATTCTCCTGAAGCAAAGTTATCAGGGGCAGCTGACAGCCTAAAAAACAAAGATCTTCAATCTGGCAATCAAGGCTTAACACAGTGTGACCCTGACCTACCTTTCCAGAATTATATCTCATTCCTCACCTACACAAAATTTCTACTTCAACCACTGTAATTTTATACAGTCTTCCATTTACAAGCCCTGGCCCATATCTTGGCTATAATGTTCATCTTCCCCATTTACTCCCAGCAAAATTCTGCAATGCTTTTCAAGGTCCAGCATAAAATCCACCTCATCTTCAAAATTTTCCTTGACTACAGCAGGCAGAAGCAAGGTGTTCCTCCCTTAAACTCCTAAACAACTGGGTAATAATGTAATTACTTTGATAGGTACGTTTATTATCTCCCCTGCTAGAGTGAATTAAGATCTTTTTAGAGAAAAGACATATGCTATCTCCAAATAACTACCATTTATTGAACATATATCCAGTTACTATTTAAAATTTATTCTTCACAATAGTTTTGTGGGGTTGGTGTCATTATCTCTATTTTATAGATGAAGAAACAAGGCTCAAGGGTGTTGGAAATGTGCCCCAAATTACACAGCTGGTAAGTAGCAAAACAAGCAAGCTTTTCCCTAGCATGCTCCATGAAACATGAGATATGATGAATGAACCTTGCCGGGGAAAAGGCTCTCAGGCCAAATAAATTTGGAGGATTAACAAAGTTAAATCACGGGGCGCCTGGGTGGCACAGTGGTTGGGCGTCTGCCTTCGGCTCAGGGCGTGATCCTGGCGTTATGGGATCGAGCCCCGCATCAGGCTCCTCCACTATGAGCCTGCTTCTTCTTCTCCCACTCCCCCTGCTTGTGTTCCCTTTCTCGCTAGCTGTCTCTATCTCTGTGAAATAAATAAATAAAATCTTTAAAAAAAAAAAAAAGTTAAATCACTATTTTTAGTAGAGGGTTTCTCTAAACCTTTTAACAAGTTACTGATATGCTTTATAAATCTCCAACAGGGATATTATATTTTCCAAATCCTTTTGGGAATAAAATTATTTTCTCAAGGACTTATAGGACTAACACTCCAATAACTCATTTCAGGAAATGTGGCAATGTATTCTGTTGTCTTTGCACACAGTGGGCACTCAATACACACTTCCTTTAAGATTTAAAAAAAAATGCTCCTCATACTAAAGTAACATACAATGTAATTCCACATACTAAAGTAAAGAATAAGGTAATGTCACTCCTCTTACAGCAGATGTCTCAGTATAATTACTTCACTAAACAGTATTCAAATTAAAAAAACTTAATTTTCATTAGGCAAACTAAAAACAAGATTAAGAGAAATCTCTACCTGTGCTTTTATGATATGCATGAATCTTGACATCAACTCAGGACATTCAAGGAGGAAGTGAAAGTGGTCAAATATAATTTTGGGATTTCTAAAAGAAAAATATAATTTGTTTAAATGGACAGGAAAAATGAGTTGCATTAAGTGAAATGCAAATTCAGATATACAGACACTGAAACAGAAGAAAAATATTAATCCACACCTACCATACTTTAACTTGTCATGTAACATTTTTTGAATAGTAACAGAAATAACATTATTTTTGTTGAGATCAAAACTGTAAGTAAAGAAAAGTCTACAAGGGCAATCCATAAATCTAAGAAAGCCTTACCTATTAACAAAGCATTTTAAAACTTCATCATGTTTGCAGACAAATTCAATGAAACGGGGTGAAGTCATTCTGTGGGGAATAAAAAAACAATCAGAACACACAGAAATTGGTGATACAGCAAATTTGATAACAACATATAAAATTGAACTGGCTTCTAGACAGAAAAAAAAAAGATCTGGGTTTGGACTAAATTTGAGAAACCGAGGCATGCCCAATCAATTTATAAGACTAAAAATATATATATATATAACTTTTCATTAATAGAGGATATGAACAGTGACTTTTTAAAAACCTTGAAATTTTAAACGTCTCTGCTCTATACATTCTGAATAAGTAATTAAGTGATCCTATACAAAGTGACATTCACCATTCTACATATTAACAACTTATATAATGCTTAAATAACTTATATAATGCAAATATTTTAAGATTAGTACAATAAGTGTCCTAAAACAAGATCAAAACAGAACCTAAAATCAACAAATTATTATTTGTTGTTACTGAAATTACAAAAAAATCATAAGCTTTTCTTCATCTATAGGAAAAGGAAATAATAAGCAGAAACCTTCTTACCCTGGAGGCATCTGACAAGAACAGCACATGTAAAAAGCTTGAATGACAGCACTTAGCCGGTTAGCTGTCATAGAAATAACATCCTGACAGTCTGCACTGGCTTCCTGTTTCCCTCCAAGAGCATCTGGTTTAGATTCCCCTGTGCCAGTGGATAGATTTTCATAGCTCCCAGGTACTGGAGGTTCAAATGGAGGAATGGAAGTACCATCTTGATCCTGGCCTTTTTGTTTCAGTAAAATAGAAGTGATATCCGTTGAGTCCTTTTTGTTTTTCATCAGTTCTGTAGCTATTAAAACTAGCCATTCATCTAATGAGTGCCAAAGCAATTCAAGAGGCTAGGAGAAAAACGGAAGTGTTTTTTTAAACATCATTCTTAAAATCCAGGAAAAAAAACTCACATAGTCAAACAAATAATATAAAAGAGAAAATTTATTCTAGATAATTCTATTTTCTCAAGTTAATGTGACAGCAACGCCTAAGGTAAGTAACAAAAACATAAATAAATAAATAACAATTACTTTGCTTATAGCAAAAATTTAATTTGCATTTATTTATTTCCTTGGAATAAAAAGGTAAAACTAAAATCTAACGAAAAATTGATAAGCAATTTTTCCTCTTCTAAAAATTTTCAAATATTTAGCTTTAAAAACATATACTACTTTTATATATACAATCCCCCAACCTTTACTATTTTCATGTGTTAACAATTTTCAATTATAAATCTTTTTGCAATTAAAAAATAGAGAATTCCTAAAAGCTTAATAAGTAGCTTAGTTTTGGGGTGCGTGACTGGCTCAGTCAGTGGAGCATCTCAGGGCTGCGAGTTTGGAGCCCCACATTGGGTTCAGAGATTTTAAAAGAAATAAATAAACTTAAAAAAAAAAGTTTAGGGTGCCTGGGTGGCACGGCGGTTAAGCGTCTGCCTTCGGCTCAGGGCGTGATCCCGGCGTTATGGGATCGAGCCCCATATCAGGCTCCTCTGCTATGAGCCTGCTTCTTCCTCTCCCACTCCCCCTGCTTGTGTTCCCTCTCTCGCTGGCTGTCTCTATCTCTGTCGCATAAATAAATAAAATCTTAAAAAAAAAAAAAAAAGTTTAGTGCACTGTTTTCTTTACATGTAATTCACAGATTTTAAAAATTTATGGTAAGAAATTTAAAAACATGTATGTAATATATGTTTATATATTATACATATACATATATATGTATATTATACATATACATATATGTATATATATACATACATATTTTCATGCACATATACACAAAATCAATCTCTAATAACTAGTAAATATCAAATACTGACTAGCAAATTCTTAATTCCACCTAAAGAGTAATAGCTTAAAAAAGAAAAAGGGAGGGAAAGAGTAAACTGTTTCTTATTTCTGCACTATTTAAAATATTCCTTTTACGAATAATGAAATGTCTTTTGTAAATTAACAGCAAATGAAATTTCCTTTTTAAAATATTATGTAATCGCGAAAGCTACAAAAGGACTAAGTACTAAGGAAGATGAAATATATGCATCATCCCTAATAATCAGTAATTTCTAACAAGGAGAAATACTATCACAAAAGACATGCTACCAGGGATCTAATACACAATATCATAACTAGTTATCAATACTGTACTGTTTACCTGAATGCTGCTATAAAAGTAAAGCGTTAATGTCCTCACCATAACAACAGGAAAATGGTAATAATGTGAGTGAAGGATATGTTAATTGGCCTTATTGTGGCAAACATTTTGTAATACACACATGTATCAAATTATCACACTGTACACCTTAAGCTTATGCATTGTATAAGTCAGTTATATCTCAATAAAACTGGGGGGGGAGACCTGCTAAAACATTTTTAACCCCAAATAAAAATTAACAGTTGGGGGGAGGGCAGCCAAGGATACCAGTTAAATGCTCCTTCATTCCTGCACTATTTTAAATATTCCTACTGACACCGGGATCATAACCATGGCCAAAGGCAGACACTTAACCAACTAAGCCACCCAGGTGCTAAATATTCCTATTGAGAATATAAATTGTCTTTCTGCAAATGAATGTAAAAGTTAATCCTACTTTTTGTTTCTTATAGGATCACAGAATGCTACAAATTAGACCATGTGCTTCAGAAAGACCCATGCCTACAATATTTCAACCAAAAGAAATAATGTTACTTTTAAAGATTAAAATATTAAAATCTTACTTAATGGAAACAGATTCCACAACTATATTTGGAAGTTTAGGAAATATTTAAGTAATCTTTTCTTCCAGGAAATTCTTTACAATTATTTTCTAACAAATTCCTCTGCTGTATGTTCAGCCTTTCTTCAGGTTTCCAGAACATTCTCTTTTTGAGAATATTTAACTTACTGAATTTGCAAACAATTAAATCAGCCTGACCTCTTCTTCACTGTAACATTAAATCAAAAATCAGAAAACAAAATAAAATAAAGCAAAAAGTCCCTACTATCACCAACAAAAACCTACTTCCTTCATTCAACAAATATTTAGTTAGTACATACTAGGTAACAGGTAAGCAGAGTGAGAAACTAATTATACTCTCTCTGAGGTTGAAATAAGCACCCCTGCCCCCCACACAAAGAGAGCTTTTCCATGGTTAGGCACAGCAGTTGGGAGATTCAGGATCCCTGAGCTGCTTAAAGGAAGGGTAGAAGCACCAGCTGCCATAAACACTGACGTGCACCGAAAATGTCTTAATTCTCCTCACGAGCAAAACATTAAACACACTGTAAAAGATGAAAAAGAACTTTTTATGTCAGCAAAACTTTTAGTTTTACATCACAAAATAAACTTCCAAAATAGAAAGAACAGGTGGTAATGTAAAACTTCTTGAAACAAAAGGCAAAAGAAATAACTGGCCTCTAAATGAGAAGGGCTAAAACCTAGAAAATCAACACACTGGATCAAGATGAAGCCTAAGGCAAGAAACGATACCCGCTGCTCATACAGATGAGAGCACTGAGCCTGAACCAACAGCAGTCCTACTTTTAAATACTGACAATGTGTAAAAATTAAAGGCAAATTTTGAAAAATCCAGAAATAATTTTTTAAACCCAGATCTGTGTAAAAATGATAGTTCTAGAAAGAGTTTTCAGCAAAGGAACACAGCAAAAATTAAAAGAGAATGAGGGGGAAAAAAGAAGTAGTAAGTCATCTTAGGCCTTTCTTTACTTTTCTCTTTTTAACCTATCTTTTCTTTCTTCATTCACACATGCATTAAAACTAAATTCCAACCTTGAGGTATTTTTACCAAGAGACTTCTCCCTTTGAAGATTTGCTCAGAAAGTTCATGCCTCAATACCAAAAAGAAAATTGTGAAAATAACTTCAATTTCTAACTGTGGTAGCAGCTAAAAAAGGATTCAAATAAATTTTTAAAATTAAAAATAAAACATTGCAAAGCTTATCTATGATGTTTTCTATATCCATAAATAATAATGATAGAAAACTTTAGATAAGATACAAAGCAACATATATATCAACTATTACTGAAAACTGAGTCAATGACTATGGAAAACAGGGGCGCCTGGGTGGCGCAGTCATTAAGCATCTGCCTTCGGCTCAGGGCGTGATCCCAGAGTCCTGGGATCGAGCCCCACATCAGGCTCCTCTGCTGGGAGCCTGCTTCTTCCTCTCCCACTCCCTCTGCTTGTGTTCTCTCTCTTGCTGGCTGTCTCTCTCTGTGTCAAATAAATAAATAAAATCTTTAAAAAAAAAAAGACTATGGAAAACAATAACTATGGAAAATGAGTCAATGAATATGGAAGCCATTAGTAGGCTTCTTAGCATTGTGAAATATTGCTTCATTTCATATTATTGAATGGTCTTCAATACAGAAATATATTCTATACATAGTAACAACGTTATGACAATCATACAAAGTTCTCAAAATATTTTAAGATCTTGACAATCATACAAAGTTCTCAAAATATTTTAAGATCTATTTCAAAACTATAACATATAATCTCAGACTTGCTGGACAATTTTTAAAAATTTAAGATCCATTTGGCAAAGTGAGATACAAATTTGACAGGGAAGTATTACTAACTTAAGTTCTTTAATAGTATCTTGAAGTTTTCTGTTAGTCTGACTATTCTCAAATTGATAATGTCAAATGTTATAACCCAAAGATAATATTTTAAAGTTAAAAGTTTCTCAATCTTTCCTGGCTTCCAAATTTTCCCAATTATATAACTCTATGAAAGTGTTAACAGTCACAGCTTACTATACACACACACACACACACACACACACACACACACACACACACACACAGAGCATATCAAGATTCAGGAAGCCTAAATTGTCTTCCCCATGCTCACACTGCTTCAATAATCGTAACTACATTTCCTTTGGATCCTCCCAAGTTCCCAAGGCACTAGATAAAAATCTCTTAACACTGAAAAAAATGGCTAAGTGTTAAGATTAACTTAAAGGATTTCTAAGATAAATCAGAAAACTAATAACAGGATGTTAAACAATTTCACCTACTAAAACCACATGGCCTATAAACCCACTCATTCTTAATGGAAAACCCATTAGTTAATCCTAACAATAAAGTGACATGTTAGAGTACCTAGTTAATGAAATAGAAAGTAGGGATCAGTTGCTACCTTAAACAAAATGTGGTAAAAATTAAAATGGTATTTCCAGTCTAGCATTGCAGGAACTCAGGAAATGGTTATGATCTTTACAACTGTGAATCACCCTACAATGAACAGAAGACTTTATATAAATAGACAATGTAGTTTCTATTTTTTATCTTTATAAGTTGGAGGGCAGATCATTTTGTCATCCTTCAGTCTACACTTAATTCATAAAATTATATGAAAGAGACTATGAATTTTTAATAGTAACACCTAATGTTTTTTTAAAAAATTAGGTGAGTTTTGTAATAAAAATATTTTACCGAAGTGAAAGGTCAAAATTTAAGAGAAAATAAGTGGTCAGAGGCAAAAGCAGTTGTCAATGATGCAGAAAACAATATCTTAAAAAAAGAAAAAAAGAAACTAACAAATGAAATAAAACAGAAAAAAAACAACATTTTATATTATATACATCATTGATATATGACAATCGAAACAGAGTTTAGATTTCATAAAAGCTCAAAGAAAACCAGTGACACCGTTTTCTACTCTCTTATACCTCTATAATGAGCTACATAGAAAACTAACATTTTAAATCATGCATTAAATTCCTATACAGAGGCTACTAATTAGCACATTACGTATTTTCTGATATTAGCAAACACATGGTGGACTTACATTTTAACAACAACAAAAAATCAGACAATAGTAAATATAATCTACACACAATTTGGGTAACAGTGACTGTATCTACACCTGATTTGATTTTCTATTCATCATTATAAATAAGTAGAAAGGATAAGCAGAAAATCAAATCAAGCCTAGATTCAGTAACTAACAGCATGGGCCACACCAGAATACATTAAGAACGACTGCATGTAATTTGAATGTTTAAGCAGCAAAACTCAATTAAAACAACCCTGACAAAGAGTGGATCAATAATCAGATTCAAATTTTGCAAAGACATTAAGTTATCACTCCAAACTAGTGTTGAAGAAGTGGTATGTGAAAAGCCAAAATTTGAATTACAAGATGTATTACTGACTTTTTCCAGGAGGTGGCACGATAGGGGAAAAAAAGGGAAAAAATAAACACATTCTCTCTCTCTCTCTCTCTCTCTCTCTCTCTCTCTCTCTCACACACACACCACACACACACACACACACACACACACACACACACACACGGCTGAAAACTCTTTCCTACACTAACTCCTTAAAAAACAGTGAAGCAGACAAACAGATGAAAGACACATACCTTTCTAAAGACCTATCATACCAATTTCAGGTTATTAAGGAATCTACTAGTGTCAAAATGCTTACAAAAGCACTTATTTGTAAATGTCTGCCAAAAAAATTTCTATGTAAGAAAAGAATCATTTAGCATAGGTCATTAGTTTTACTTCAAATTTTACAGGCAGTAAAGCTGTTAATCCTGACTAGTTTTTGAGGAACTGGCACATAAAAATATTTTTATCACTTCTGGAGAGATAACCTGTATTTATACTCAAAAGACTAAAGAAATATAAGCCTTTGTGAACCCAAAAGCAAATTTTATACTATGAAAATCTCTTAAGATAAATTACTTTAAAAAAAATAACATGAAAACAGTTATAAAGTTACACACTTGTCCATCTGAGTTATTTAAAAATATAATGCCACAAAAAAGCCTTAACAATAGCAATTATAGCCATTTCACTTTGCTTAATTTATAAAATTGTAATTTAATTTGGGTAGCAACATTGTGTTGGGCCTTATAGGAAGCAGCTGAAGCAATAAAAAATAATTCAAGAAAATACAGGGTGCCTGGGTGGCTCAGTTGGTTAAGCATCTACCTTCAGCTCAGGTCATGATCTCGGGGTCCTGGCACGGAGTCCCTTCAGGCTTCCTGCTCAGCGGGGAGCCTGCTTCTCCCTCTCCCTCTGTCCTATCGCCACACCCCCACACACATGCTCTCTCTCTCTCTCAAATAAATAAAATGCTGAAAGAAAGAAAGAAAGAAGGAAAGAAAGAGAGAGAGAGAAGGAGGGAGGGAGGAAGGAAATATCTCAATGACTTTTCGTTGAAGTGATCTCAAGAATTAACTGGTAGTAAACCCAGGAAATGAAAGTAATTTTCCTTCAAAAATACATACACAGACACACACATAACACACACATGATAGTAACCTCTAAATAGAAACTAGATATTTTCAGAGGGGAGGTGGGTGAGGGGATGGGTTAAATAGGTGATGCGGATTAAGGAGTGCACTTGTCCTGATGAGCACCAGGTGATGCATGGAATTGCTGAATCACTATATTATACAACTGAAACTAACACTAACGTTGTATGTTAGCTAACCGGAATTAAAATAAAAACTTAAAAAATGGACACAGGGAAAAAAATGAGATATTTTCTTTCCTTCTGAATAATAATTTTCAAAAAAAGCATGATGGCTGCATATTGTCACATTTAAAACCTGTAATCCAGTAAAAATGCAGATTAAATAATAAATACCTTTACCCTTAGAATACGACTAATGGAATTAAAATGTTAGTTGTAAGAAAAATACAGAAAACTTACCACTTAAGATTGCTGTTGATTAGACAGAAATGAAGGGAGAAAGGTGTGCCTAACTTAAAAAGTGGTATGAGTATGAACCAAACTTAGTTTGCGAGGTTTCTGACTAATGAATGCATGCTTTGTCATATTCATCTCTTTTTCAACTATCTTCCTAAAACATCATGTACTTTTCTGACCTTGAACACCTGGCTTCTTGGAGTTTTATTCCCGTTGTAGCCCAAATCGATTCCATTACTGGGAGAGGATGGACCAATTCGAAAGACATGACAAAATATCCTCACAATCCTTAAAAGGCTCTTCATTTGAGCATCATAATTACTAGACAGGCTGAAAATAAAAATTAAAATATGAACAGGTTAGTTGGAATAAAACAAATTGCATCTTAAAATACCTAATTTAAAGTCTTTTCATCATATTGACCATGGGTTTCCTAATATAACTAGCAAAATTCCTATCATGATAAGGTTAGAATGTTTTGTTTAATAGGAAGTTGCTATACATTATTTGAATTGCATATGAATAGATTATTAATGTTTAAGCAACCAGAATATAACCAATAACCAAAGCATAAAAATATGAAGAAAAGCACCACTGTAAAACAGTTTCTTGAGGCACCAACTTAAGGCAATCTCAAACTTTCACTTCCAAAAGTGTATATGTAAATTACACTGAGTCTTTAGAACTCTCAGAACATTTCACAGAGAAACAATGATAGAAATGTTGATTATGTTCTTAAGTCAACCCACAACTCAACTGTAGAAGCTGAACTTTCTTTTCTCTCATCCATAACCTCATTTCCCCTCCTCTCCCCAGAAGAGTACCAATTGTTCATGTACAGTAGAACATTTACAAATTGAATAATCTTAAAGTTACTATCAGCAAGGGTGGTTCTCTACATAAATAGAGTGGGGAAAAAAAAAAGAACTCAAATCCAATTAACACAACAATACTGATAATATAAACTTTTTTGACAAATCAAAAAGCCCTTCAGAATCCTATAGTGCCTGGGGACTGTTCACCATTACAAATATCAATCAACTACCCTTCCACAGAGAAACTTCTAGTAGGAGTTAGGCTAAATCTGTATTGAATCTAATGACAGATCTTAAAAAAAATATTTGTTGTTGTTGTTCAGGGGGTGGTTTTATTTTGAAATCTCTAACATCAGTTATCTTGTATTACAACAGTCACTCAAAAGCAGAGTAAAGAGTTACATAAACTTTTGGGCAGAAAGGTATGATTGTCTTTGTATACATTAATTATCAAAGCTTACCCTACCTTCCCCTAAGCATATTTTACCCAGCTCACGAAAATCTTCCCCTACAATATTTTTAGGTATCCTTTAACATTAAAAAAAAGCTAAGGATTAGGTGGATGGGAGACAGGCAAAACAGGTAACAGGGATGAAGATGTACAAACTTCCAGTTACAAAAATAAGTCAAGGAGATGAAAAGTACAATATAGGGAATATACTCAACAATACTGTAATAATGTTGTATGGCGACACACAGTGACTATACTTATGGTGAGCACTGAGTAACATACAGAATTGTTGAATCACTATGTATGCTGTACACCTGAAACTAATACAACACTGTATGTCAACTATACATCAATAATAATAATAATAATAATAAAAAGGAATTAATGTGGAAATAGCAAATGCCTACTTCTAAGTATTCCAGTGTGATAAGTGCCAAATAGGGGGTATTTTCTATTCTGGTGACATGTGAACCCAAAATTTTCTGACATTTTCACTTCAGTCTTTATTGTTTCTCATTCTAAGAATTATTAAATTGTTAAAAATAGTCAATAAAATTAGCTATCAGTTACAAGTGTTAGTAAAATTTAACAGTTACTGCTACCCATACTGTATTGAACTGGGACAGCTCTATCACATTAGCAAAACTTTTTGTTTTAGTGGCTTTGAATCAAATGTGTATGGAATTACTACTTCAGCTTGTGTTGTTTTTTACATATTTGTCTTTATGAAGTGCTTCTAATTTTATCCTAAGATTGTTGAGACTGACAAAATAGAGATATAGTTTGGCTGAAACTATTTCCTTCTTTAATTGTATTGTGACTCTTGGAAAAGTTAACTATGATGACTCTCAAATTCCATGAGAAAGAAGTGAATCTGACTTTCCTCTGCAAAATTACCACATATATAAAGACTTAAGTGCCTGATCTAGGAAACACATTATGAGTTATCTAAAGAAGTATTTTCTTACACAGTGGAATCTGAGTATCACTATTCTTAATATATCTAATAAGTTTATATTACTGCACCCAGTTTAAACTTCTTCCAAGCTGATTCACTGGATCTAAAAAATGTTATTTTTCACTTTACAATCAGTGAAATATCTCTTTAGTATTAAGCAAAAAGATCATAAAATCCCAACTTAATCATATCCTTGATCATAAAATGATAACTTCTTTCCCAAGCCATGAGGTGTTTCAATATATAAGTTTTAACATCAGTTTCCTAATGCAAAGCCCTATCAATATACTTACCTTTGGTTTATCTAAGAGTATACTTTCATTCAGTGTCTCACTAAGCAAACAGCTATAATTTCTCTGTTCATTTGTACATTGATAACTATCTTTATCTTTAATCATAAGTATACAGAAAGCAAGATAACTCACTTATTTAGTGAAACACAACATTATGTGCAAAAGGGCCTTCAGTAAATATTTATTATCTTTAGTAAATATTCCTAGAATCAGTCAGAGAAAAGGATATCCATTTTTCCAAAAGTAAGCTAAATAACATCTCAATTGTCACTAAATATATATTTGAATCAGTTTCCTTAATTAAAATTTCATTAAAGTTTTTGGCCAAAATCACATCACATTGTGGGTTATGAAACACAAAATGATTCACAAATGAATAAAAACAAAAGGGAGACAATTTGCAAAAGTACCATGAAACATAAACTGGGGGGGGGGGATAATTTGTATTTGAGATCCTCTTAAGACTCTACCTTGGCAGTTGTGAAATAATAGAAAATATATATATAGGTATCTGCTCCTGGTTGCTGGCACAGAGCTCCTAAAACCCTCATAATTTCCTAAGTGGTAAGAGCACTAGGAGCATCTTTTGCTCTAATATTTGCTCTTTGATCCCATTTCCTGACACAGAATTCCTAAATCCCTTGTAATTTCCTGGGTGATAGCAGTGTCTTTGGTTCTACTGAGCTGACTCTTAGTGGGCTCCTGGATGGAGGCTGGTCATGAGAAAGATGAAGCCATGATTAGAAGCTTGAATTTCCAGTGCCACCCCACATTCTCCAAAAAGAGGAAAAGGCCTGGAAATGCAGTTAATGATGAACATGCCTACGAGATAAAGCCTCCACAAAAAGCCCAAAAATATGTGGTTCAAGGAGCTTCCAAATCCAAGGGGAAGGAGGTCATGAGAACCTCTGATTTGAAGCGAAGTCAGACAGAAGTTGTGGGTAACCTTGGGACCTACTACTTGCAATTGGTATCTGAAAGTGGGAGCGGTCTTGTAGGAATGAGCCCTTAACCTATGAGATCTGATGTATCTCTAGATGGACAACTGTCCAAGCTGAGTTAAACTGTACACCAGCTGATGTCTAAAGAATTTCTTACTGTGGGCAATAAAAAACCCATACCTCTGGTGAGCACAGAAGTACGAGAGTAAAGGAGAAACACAGGATTTCCTAAAACAGTAAATAATACAATAATTCTAATAAAAAACTAATAACCAATACTCACTACCAATCTCAAGAAAAAGATACTTAGAGCCCCAAAATGGCCATAATTAACAGATTTCGTAGAGCATATGAAAGTAGCATTGTAAGTGGTGAGGCAGTACAGGTTAGCAAAATAGTTTTAAGACTTGTTATGGTCATGACTCCTTTTTTCCCACTCTACTTCTATTCCACTAATCTCCCTGTTACTTTTAAGAGCTAGATTGCAACCCAGAATATGCTCTCTATTAGTAAGAATAGGAATCCTGGTTCGTCTATGTGTTAGCTTGGTAAATGGTTAAACTTCAGTTTTCTTCTATGTCAAATGGAAATAACTAACCTAAATAACAAATTACTGTGAGATTTAAATGAAATAATGTATTTGAATGTTCCTTAGCTTAGTGCTTGGTTAATAAGTATTAAAGGTTCACTTAAAAACATAAATACATAAAAACATAGGCTTTCTCATTACTGTGGAAAACCAAAAAATAGGACAAAGATTGAAACAGAAAAAACCAGGTAAGTTTTCTAATATAAGAAATGCAAAGTATTGCAGTGCCTGGGTGGCTCAGTTGGTTAAGCGTCTGTCTTCAGGTCCTGGGATTGAGCCCCACGTCAGGCTCCCTGCTCAGTGGGGAGTCTGCTTCTCCCTCTGTCCCCTTCCCCCACTTGTGCTCTCTCTGTCTCTCTCAAATAAATAAAATCTTTTTTTTTAAACCTTTTTTTTTCAAATAAATAAAATCTTAAAAAAAAAAAAGAAAGAAAGAGAAAGAAATGTAAAATATTTATAATAACCATAATCATTATCTCTGGCATTTTCCATTTATATAATCATCATCATCATCTCTACTATGTGCCAGACAATATGCTTGGCACTTTATAGTACGTTATCACTGTATTTTTACAACAATTCATTAATAAGATACTTAATACCATTTTCCAACAAGGAAATAAAATCCTGACTAGTTTGTAAATTAAATATAGGGAGAGATCTTATCTGTTTAATTCATAATCACCTACCAGATGGCCTGGTTGATAGTAGGCACTCAGACACATGTATTAGATATATGGATAGATGATAAAGGGAAACTCAAAATAGTTACTTGCTGAGATAACACAGCAAATAGTGATATCTGGATTTAAACCTAAGTCTGGCTCACTCCCAAGCCATGCCTTTATTTAGTATGTCTGAATTGCAGAAAGTCCTCATCAAATAAATGGATTAATAGGAATGACTAAATAAAACAAGAGCATTACGTAAAGCCGAAATTCAATGAATTCAATAAATGGAATCTAAAGTAGTCTCAAAAAAATTTAGCAAATGGTACAGTGAGTAGAAATGCTGAAGAAAGACTTAATGGATAAAAGAACACAAGGGGGTGACCCTGGTATCATGAAGGGCAAGGGGCCTAGCAAAGATCCTTCTAGGTAAACGGTATAGAGTGTGATTCTGGTCTGAAGTATATGAAAAGCCCAAAAGAAGACAGCAACAAAGGGTTAACATAATGGATCCAACAATGTTTTACAGAAATAGCACGGAGTTGGAAGGAAGAAACTCCAGTTGCAACTACAGAGATGAGAGAAGATTGTGACCTATTCTAAAACTGTCAATGTGTTAAGAGAAGTTAAAAGAAAACTGCAAAGGGGAAAGCGCCCAAATTAGAAGTGGGCCAAATTTATAAGCTCAGAAAAAACATATCAACCATTTCTAAATGGCTGTTTATTTCTTTTTTAAGATTTTTTTATTTGAGAGAGAGCGGTCATGTGTGTGCACACAAGCAGTGTGAAAAGCAGAGAGAGGGTGAGAGGGAATCTCAAGCAGACTCCACACAGAGCATGGAGCCCAACACAGGGCTCAATCTCACAACCCTGAGATCACAACCTGAACCAAAATAAAAAGTCGGATGCTTAACCAACTGAGCCACCCAGATGCCCCTAAATTGCTGTTTATTCCTAACTGGGGCTGTTTATTCCTACTTGGGGCAGCTAACCATATACATACAGTTAAGTATAGTTGCAGGAAAATGCAATACATATAAACACAAGTAATATAAAGGCATGACCTCCATGGACATAGCAATGAGCCATTAAAACCACAGCATCTTTTGGAAAGAATAAAGAACTGAATGGAAGGGGACAGTTTAGGACAAAAACTTTATAAGGGATCATGAGGATATACTGAGAGGCTGGACAATAGCCCATACACAGAGTTCTGTAAATTAGTGATGAACATTCCTAAACTATTTTCTTGGGGGAAGGACAAAAAAAAAAAAAAAAAAAAGACTCCTAAACTTTCTTGATTCTTCTTCCTGTACATTTTACTTGGATGAGTAATCTAAGCTATCATCTTATAAAATTTTAGACACTTTTGTCCAAAGCTACTTAAGTCTCTGTTTTTAGTCTCTCTAAAGAGACTAAAGTCCCCCAGTAATAGCTGATTGCTCTAGTCTTTTAAAACGAAACAATAAGTCAGCAAAGTTTCAGAACATCTTAGCACTGACAAAAACACCCAACAAAATAAACTATTCCCAGAAAAGCCTGAAAGGAGACAAAGCTGACAGATACTGCTACCTATTGATTTGCTTACATATTGAAACACTTACCTAAGCAGTTTATGCCCATTTGTTGTGGCAACTTCAGCAAGGCTTGTTAGAATCTTTAGGTACTGGCTTTCACTTTGCTGAGACAAATGCTCCAGAACTTGCCGTAACTAAATTTTTTACAAATAAAAAAATGTGATTGTACAATAATCCATTAAACTTTATCAAGAAATTAAGTACCTATTAGTTTAAAAAGTATCCCAAAGCCAATTAGCTGAAATCAAGTCCTTTACAGTTATTTTGCCTTGCATAAATTCAAAAGCTAATATAGAGATATCATAAAATCTTTTCAAAATCACCCAGTAAATAAGCAATAAAAATATAAATAGATAGATAGAAATCACGAAGTTCATTTACAGAAATTTAATTCCAAATTTCTAAAATATAAAAGAAGTTTAAACTCTGCAATTTTTCTGAGGAAAGCTATTGTAAATATGGAGCTCAATAAACTAGTGACTACCATTGATACTATGATATTCCCCCTTAGATTATTTCCTTCTACCTACGGGGAAAATTCCATTTTAAGCAAAAACCAAAGACTCAGGGGCACCTGGGTGGTTCAGTTGGTTAAGCATCTGACCCTTGGTTTCGGCTCAGGTCATGATCTCAGGGTTGTGGGACTGAGCCCCAGGTTGGCTCTGGGCTCAGTGAGGAGTCTGCTTGAGATTCTTCCCCTCACCCTCTCCCCCTGCCCCTTCCCCCGCCCATGTGTGTGCTCTCACATACATACATACATACATACGTAAAATCTTTAAAAACAAAACAAAACAAAGACCCAGAGGGCAGAAGGCTCATAGGGCTAAACATTAACACAAAGTTTATTAGTATATAATTCATATTTTCCTAATATGCAGATAAGCAAATTTGAATCATTAAAACATTGTAATAATAAAATTACTAAGCACATTTTAAAATGCCATATATGCTAAGCATGAACAAAGCTTGTTCATTTATAAGCCACTAGCACAATTACATTACCATGTTTTCTCGGAGATCTTCATTCTGTGTCATTTGAATAATTGTCTGGAAAAGCCTAGGGTGATACTGAATTAATACTTCACAAGTCTCTCCATAGCCACCCTAAAAAAAAAGAAAAAGAAAAGAAAGATTTAAAATTACCTAGGTTTAAAAACTCGTTCCCAATGGAAAACTTACTTCCTCTACACACCAGTCTGACACTAAATGTGTGGGGTTTCCACACCGAGCAATTCTCCAACTGTCTGTGGACACCAACTAAGTGTCATACAATTTAATTCAATTTTGACACTAACTACCCAGAGGAAAAGAAGTGATTTTACCAGTCTCGGTTTCTATTATAAAGTAAAGGGCTAAGAATATACATTAACAACATACCTGTACACATAAATCCAGAGGCGTTACTCCATTTTTATCTGACAGATACTTAGCTCCTCGTAACAGAAGAATCTGTGCTGTGTCTCTCTGACCATGACTGTACAAAAGTAAAACCATGTTAAAAAATAATCTTTTTAATTTAAAGTCTTTCTCTATGAATTATGGGCAGTCAATATGAATCAACAGAAGACTAACAATTTTTTAAAATTGAAAGAAAGATCTGAATTACATCCTCAACATCCAGGAAAACATTTTCCAATGTTAAATCACACCTTCACTATGTAGATAAGAAACTGACCTATTAAATCTTAGAATTGAACTTAGGACACATTACCTACAATAAATCATAATATTCTGGGATAAGCAGCTACTACTCAGGCTTAATGCTCCCTTTTTTTCTTTCAATCATCCCCTTCTCAACTTTAGCCTGACCCTCTTTCTACCACACCCATTCAAGTCTCTAGACTTCTTAGTCAAAAAAAAACCCCCTCCAATATTCAAAATAAGAATATATTTTATGTCACTTTAATACTTGGCAAAAAAATAAAAAGGAAGGAAGGAGAAAATACAAATATCAAAATAAGAAAATGGGGGAAGGGTAAGGACTAATTACCCAAAAATCCTATCCAGCTTTCAACCTTCATTTTATCACCCTGCTCAGTTTGTCTTCTGTTGACAGCTAATTAATCTGATCTAGAATGAACAATGCTCTTACCTACATGCCCATTCTCTATTTGTTCCCTTTCTAGTAGGAGTAAAATTAGTAACCACCATTCTTTCAGCTAGGAGGAAGCTAATTTGGGGACAGCAGCCACTAGACTCTAGGTCTCATTATTCAGTGAGCTAATCTGATCCTAGATACTCTAGGCAATAAAGAAATAAATTTACGATGCACAGATACTACAGTTTAAAGCTAATTATACAAAACACCCAAGGAAGTCATATGGTTTGGAAGAGTATCTGATCAAAAATTTCTATTTTGTAGATGATAAAAGCTACTAACTCAAGCACAGGTGAAACTAGAACTCAGATCCCTGTCTTCCATACCAAGACTCTTTCTACAATACCCTTACACCCAAAACGGTATGTCATTTCCCAAAGAGAAAGACATACAGATTTCTCAGAAAGTTAAAAAAAAACAATCCTACTCATTCCTTTCCACAAAATGACACTGCATAAAGTAATTTATAACCAAATGGCATTAAACAATTTAAAATTTTTTAATTTAAAAATTTTAAAAGTTAGTAAAACCCTACTACGAATGTGATGGCAGATATTACAGATCTATCACTCCCTCAATACTCTATTGTAATACTGATTACTTAGCTTTATACAAGTATCAAGAGGCTAAAACCATGACTTGAGAAAACCACAGAGTTACTCAAGATCAACAGTTACATAACAGAGCAGAACTTGAATCTAGGTCAGTCTGATTCCAAAATCCTTCACCTATATATTATTCCACCAAGACAAACAAACATAGAGTTTGCCCTCAAAGAGTAAACAATTTAGTACTCAAGAGAGTACTGTATAAGGTGCACGGGGATATATGCTATATACGTTGAGGATCACACACAATGGACAGACAAGACCACCATGTACACCTGGGGCATTGCTGAATATATGTGGTTTTTAAAAAGTCTCCAAATAATTTTATTTATCATATATAGCAAAAAGGATAATCAGCATGAAGGAAAAAGAATACTATTTTGACATTTTTAGGAAACTGGAGCAATCTCTACAACTACATTAAAATCTCATCTACGATCAGGTAACATTTCATTTCAAAAATAAATTAAAAGCAAGAAACAAGAGCTAAATAATATAGAAAATCTGCATAACCCGATTAGGGTTTCAAGCGCCTCACCCACAATATTGCATGACGTTAAGACTAAGCTATAACGAACTGCTCAGAGTGTTGCATAAAAGATTTTTTAGTTCAAATAACTGCAAAAATTTGCTCAATGAACATGTATTCTTTGCAATTCAATTCTTTTTTTTTTATATTGAGATAATAGTCCCTTCAAGGAAATGCCAATGAATTTTGTGGAAACTAAGTTGGCAACGATTTAATAAGAAAGCTATAGTACTTCGAAACACACTCAGAGGTGATTTTTCATGCACTTTCAGTTTACAAATTTTAGGCTTTCAAGCAATATGATCTGAAAACTTGGCTAAAGTGCATACAGTACAAATACTGCAATATTTTTTGGAACAACTTATAAAACAAAGAGACCATATTTTCTACTGGTCTTTCCTATCCTAAAGTTTACAATTTTGAGTCTTTGGCCTGTTCTATATGACTTTGATTGTGAATTCCACTAATTGAAAGGAGCTGCTTGGCAGTAGCTACAAACCCATGTCCAGAATCATACCTTTTTCTATTTCTCTATAGCAAACGTCTACAATTACATAAACATCTTGCTAATTTACTGTATCTCTATAACTCTAACTAAACCTTGCTTTTCCTAATAGAAAAAAAGTTATCCCAGATATAGAAAATACCTGAAAATCATTATACATTCAAACCTTTACTTAAAGAACTCAATTAAGGGAATGGGAAGCGTACCACTGAACATGAAATCTACCTAGCAATTTAAGGACTTGAGGCATTTGTAAATACTACATAAAAGTCCTAGGGATGCCTGGGTGGTGCAGTTGTCTAAGCGACCAACTATTGGTTTGGCTCAGGTCATGATCTCAGGGTTGTGGGATCAAGCCCTGTATCAGGTTCCCTGCTCAGTGGGGAGTCTGCTTCTCCCTCTCCCCCTGCTCATGCTCTCTTTCTCTCTCTCAAATAAATAAAATTTTAAAAAATAAATAAAAAGCTCTCTGTCCCTTTTCCTCTGCCCCTCCCCTCCATGCACTCATACTCTTGTTCTAAAAGAAATAAACCAATCTTAAAAAAAAAAAAAAAAGTCCTAAAAATAGGGGCACCTAGGTCGCTCTGTCAGTTAAATGTCTGATTCTTGATATCAGCTCAGGTCATGACCTCAGGATTGTGAGATCAACCCCCATGTCAGGCTCCATGCTGGGCTTAGAGCCTGCTTAAGATTCTCTCTCTCCTGGGCACCTGGGCGGCTCAGTCGGTTAAGTGTCTGCCTTTGGCTTACATCATGATCCCAGGTCCTGAGATAGAGTCCCATGTCCTGGGATAGAGTCCCATGTTAGGCTCCCTGCTCAGCAGGGAGTCTGCTTCTCCCTCTCCCTGTCTCCCTCCTTAAAAAAAGTCCTAAAAACAAGAGTGCCTAATAATCAGGGTGGAATGGGTGGGGGGAATCATTATGTGCCTATAGTATATGCATAAAAGAAAGTTAATGAATTATGTCTTCATTACCTAGAGGAAAAAAGTGGCTGAGAAATAGTTCCCATCATAATTTTAGGTCAAACTGAATTTGAAAATGACTCATTCACAGAAGCACTACATAATTAAATATGGCTCAGAATTAGAACATAAGTAACACAAAGAAAAAAAAAGAAAAGGTCTGTACGGTGAAAGAAGAATCCTATTGCTTAAAATGAAAATCTTGTACAGCAATAAAACTGAATGAGGACAACTATACTTTGTGCTCACTGAGGAGTGAAGAAGTGTGCTACAGTTCGGTAGGCACTAAGTAAGTGCAAAATACTCTGCCAGATGCTTGCTATAAGCCATCTCACTTAATTCTCACTATAGTCCCACAAGCCAGAGAGAAGCATCTCCATTTCGCAAACAAAGGAACAAAAGCTTCAGAGGTCAAGAAACGTGACTGAAGTTACATAGCTTTGGGGCTGAGATTTAAACCCTGCTTCCAAGGCTCCTTCTCCTATATATCTCAATACTTTTCGAATGTAATTTAAAAATTTTTAAAAAGCGTATGATGATATATCTTAACACCTCTCAACCAATAAAAACTTTCATTAAGTTTTTTTTAAATTTAATTTGTCTATAGGGTCAACTTGTTCTGTTTCCCACATTCCTTTCCCTTTTCATTTATAAGAGAGAATACACTGGGAATAATTTATATGTTTAATGTATACTTATATTTAGATATCACAAATAAAAGTATGCCTACAACAAATACCATATGATTTCACTCATATGTGGAATTTAAGAAACAATACAGACGAACATATGGCGGGTGGGGGGTGGAGAGAAAGGAAAAGAAACCATAAGAGACTTAAAGATAGAGAACAAACAGGGTGGATGGAGGGAGGTGGGTGGAGTATGGGCTAGATGGGTAATGGGTATTAAGGAGGGCACTTGTGTTGAGCACTGGGTGTTGTATGTAAATGATGAATCACTGAATTCTACTCCTGAAATCAATATTGCACTGTATGTTAACCAACTAGAATTTAAATAAAAATTTAAAGAAAAAAAAAGTCTGCCTACAAATGAACCATGTTCCATATCTATGATCCTGCTACAATGATAAATTTCATTTCTTGTTTCAATTTTAATCAGACTTGCCTAACTACCTCTGTTCAAGGAAATCTAATATTTGCTAGAATAAAAGTTAATGATGGGAGGGGCACTTGGCTGGCTAAGTCGGTGGAGCATGCGACTCTTGATCTTGGGGTTGTGAATTCGAGCCCCACACTGGGTGTGGAGATTACTTTAAAAAAAAAATCTTTAAAAAATTAAAGAAATAAAAGTTAATGACGGGAATATAAAACTAATAGAAAGTACTTCTAAAAAACTCTTTTACTCAGAAAGTACTTCTAAAAGTACTCTATGCTCAGACTAACTATAAGAATATCCACGTTCTGCACAACACTAACATGCCTATATTTAACTATTATACATGCTGTTATTTTATAGAAGATTCTTCTCAAACATGTATTTACACCAATTCATTCATTCAAAACATTCACTTGGCATCTAAATGCAAAGCACTGTAACTACACATTGCATATAAAATGGTAAATAAAATTCTTGCTTTTATTGAGCTTTCAGTCTAATAGGAGAGATACGCTATAAACAAGTAAATAAACAATTACAAAATACAAAGTGCTATAAAAGAAATAACTGTGGGGCGCCTGGGTGGCTCAGTCGGTTAAGTGTCTGACTCTTTATCTTAATTTCAGGGTCATGAGGTCAAGCCCCATGCTAGGCCCCATGCTGGGCGTGGAGACCACTTTAAAAAAAAAAAAAAAAGAAATGACTGTGATGCTGTGAAAGAAAATTTGAGGAGAGGCCTACTCAGACTGGTCAGGAATTGCCTTCCTAAAAAGTAACAGTTAAGTGGTAACATAAAGAAAGAGTCAGCCACATAAAAAGCCAACTTAAGAGCATTTCAGGGAAAACAAACAGTATGCAGAAAAGCCTGCTGGAAAGAGTCCCTTGCATTTGGTGAACTCAGAGAGAGCTGACATGACAGAAGCATAGTGAGCTAAGCTGGGGTCAGACCATGCAGGTCTCACAGGCAAAGGCAGAGTATGCATTTTATTTGATGCAACAGAGGCCTGAGAAATTTTAAATACAAAGTTTAAACAAAAAGTGACAAAAGCTGATTTTTTTTAAAGATTTATTTTGAGGTGGGGGAGAGTGACAAGAGGCAGAGAGAGAGAGAAAGAATCGCATGCGGACTCTGTGCTGAGCTCGATCCCACAACCATGAGACCATGACCTGAACTGAAATCAAGACGCTCAACTGGCTGAGTCACTCAAGCACCCCAACTGAATTCATTGTTTTAAAAGATCACTCTGGCTCCTGAGGAAAGGACAGATGAGAGACAAACAACAGAGAAATCAGAGAGACCAGTTAAGAGACGACTGCACTTTAGACAAGCACTAACAACGTTAACTAAGGTCACTTCAGTGAGTTGGAGAGAAGTTAAGAGATTCAGAATATATTCTGAAGGTGGAATTTAGAGAACTTACTAATAAATTCCAAGTTCAGGGTCAGAGAGAGAGAAAGAGAAATAAAAAAATAATTATCTAGTTTCTGGTATAAACAACTGAAAGGGTAACAGTTCCAATGACTGAGATGAGAAAAGGTAAATGAAAAGCTTGAAAAGGAAAATCAGAAGCTCTGTTTTGGACATGTTGACATCTGAGATTCTATTAGACTTGCAAGTGATGATGTAAATCAGGCAGGTGGCCATTCAAATTTGAAGCTTCAAAGAAAGGACTGATCTAGAGATAACCCCTTAAGATAGGATATGATTTCAGGGACTCAAACAATGACATTATTCATAAATTCAGGACGCCATGGAAAGAACTGGTTTTCTAGCCAAGCAACCAAACGTAAGTATAATTTAAGAAAATGGCTGGATTCAGATAGCATATAGAAGTCCAGCAATCCAAAAGCCCTTGTATTCTAACTCAAGGTTGTTCAATGATGATTTGAAGCAGTCTAATAAAAGTAACATCAGAGACCCTAAAGAGAAGCTAAGCAAGAACAAAAGTGGGTCTTTAAGTCTAAAACAAACCTCCAGGAAAATAATATACAACAGAAAAAAAGGATAAGAAAAGAGGAGCTTTCTGGAGAACTCCGTATCTGCATTTAAGAGCCTAAATAAATATTACACTTCATATAATTCAAACCAAAGATAAGAAACACTGGTTTACTGTAAACTGCTTCTAACTGCAAACTATATTTATATAACATAGTATGTATGTATTTATGTGGGGTATGTATGGGGTAGAGTATGTGTATAATTGTTACGTTGTTAGCTCCTTATGGACTTAGATTTATTTATTACTGCATCACTAATGCCATAATACACACCGAATGCTAACTAAATGTTTGCTTATTACATGAATGAACCAACGAACAAAATGTTTGCTTCAAGAAAATGAACCAAGACAGAAGTACAAAAATAATGCATAATTTAATATCTAACAAGACAAATTCAAAGATGTGTTTTTTTTGAAGTTACAAATCCAAAGAAAGCAAAGACATGGCTCTGGTCCAAGACACACTTTAATAGCTCATCCTTCTGGAACTGACCTAGTATTTAACAAAGAAAACTATGGAAATTACTCGATTACAGACACGTCTTTTTTCATTAATAAATCCATTAATGGGAGCATCTGAAAATATAAAATATCCTACCTGCAAGCAAAGTACAGTGGAGTGGCTCCAGATACATTTGGCCTGTTAATATCAGCACCACTGTCTAGCAAGCACTGCACTGTCTGGAGAGAAAAGAAACAATTAAAAAGTAAAGCCAGAGAAGTCAAACAAAGACACAATTATCACAATTTAAATAGATATAAGGAATGCTCTTGCCACTACCTGAAATTTTAAAGTAGAACAAGTGGAACATGACAATTATGATGGCTGAACTACTTCAACTTTTTGGTTAGCTCTCTTGAAGCAATATATGTGGAATTATCAATGTAATATAGCCTGTGTTAACCCGCGAAGGCTCTAGAAAATCTCTGACACATGTAGCTACCAAGGACTTGAAAAATGGCTAGAATAACTGAGGAACTTAATTTTTAATTTTATTTTATAATAATTAAGTTTAAATAGCCACATACGACTAGTAAAGTTGACAGCGCTACTCTAGATATTTGAATTTAGGAACCAGAATTTTTGCCTCTAAAAACAAAAAATAGGTACCAGAACTATCACTTTCTTAAACTCAAACATAGTTATTAAACATAATTATTAAAGCTCAAAATGTTAAAAAGCTAAGAAGTCCTTTTGCTATTAATAGTAACCAATACTGATTCAGTTTCTCTGATAGTCTGATTCATACATACTCTGTCTCCTAAGCTCTACTTCGGCAATTATCTGAGTCATACTAAGAAAAAGCAAGTTAATGTAAAATCTTAAAAACACATATTCAGTAACTAGATATAGAATGTGGCTCGCCTGAAAACCTTAAAAAAAAAAAAAAAGAATCTCTTCTGGTTTTATTCCTCTGATCTTCATTTGGGTTTCTCCTGCAAAAAGGAAGAAAACATGTAAAAACCTAAAAGTTTTTGGAATTACACTGTTTAATATTACTTCTGGACTGAACAGACATGTTCATTATTGCTGCTCTAAAACCTAGTACAAGGTCAATAAAATAATAAGACTATAAACCAACAAGGAAGAAAAAGAAAGAACACAACAGCATACTAGACAAGTCAGTAAGTTTGGGGAAAGTGGCAAGCAAGGAGAGAAATAGAAGCCGACTTAGCAGTTCAAAGGCAGCTAAGGATTAAGTGCCTGCAAACATGGATTCCAACAAACCACCAAATTCTCCCTGTAGAACACACATACAAAATACAAGAATTGGAAGTACCAGGTATCTTGGAAGATAGGAATAGTTATAAAGAGCTCTAAACAGGAATAGTAGTAAAAGCCTATAAAAGAAACAGCTGGACCTTACCAGAGGACCCTTCCTCCCCATGCCACTCTCTCACCATACAGTCTCAAAATAGTGAGGTTTATCATCTGAACAAAGTGAATAGGGAGGCTCTAGACTGACAGGCAAGATATATAGGTAAAGCAGAAATAAGGAGCCATGATGAACACAGTTAAGTGAAAACTTCCAGCCCCTACATTCCACTAGGCTCCCAGAAATCCAGTAGCCAGGCTAAACCTCAAAGGCTGGAGATTAAAAGTTTCCTCTCTGCAGACTGGCACCAGAGAAAAGTCCTACAAATACTGGCATTACAGAGTGCCATGAAATAGCCCAGTCAACCCCTACAGGACATTTGGCAATGCTGGAAGATTTTTTTTTTCATGACTGGGGAAGGGAGAGTGCAACTGGCAGCTAGTTAGTAGAGGTCAGGGATATGTCTAAACACCCTACAATCTACAGACAGCCACCATAACAAGGAATCTTCAGTCCCAAACTATCAATAGTGGCAAGACTGAGAAACCAAAGGACTCTGCAAGGCCAGTCAACAAACCCAGCCCACCTACACAATGCTTCCAGCCAACATTTTAGTGCCTCACCACTATATCCAAATGGACACACAACATTTAAGAGACAACTAACTTGACTAACTAAAAGCAGGTCTCTAACCTGAAAAACAAAATCAAAACAAACAGAAAAAGGAATTCAGAAAAATAAAGATAATAAAGGGAACGAAAGAAAAAACAACAAAATTTAGAAAAGATATTACCCTCAAACAGAAAAGAGATTACATCCATAGGACAAGAACAAGATGCTGGGAGAAAAATATTCAACAAGAAATCAAAAATATGATGGAAGAAGTAAAAATGCAACAGGAGATTAAACATTTTTTAAAGTTTATTTTTATTTATTTATTTAAGTAACCTCCACACCCAACATGGGTCTCAAACTCAGAACCCAGAGATCAAAAGTCGCATGCTTCTCTCGGAGCCAGCCAGGCAACTCCATAAATTCAACAGAAGTTTAGAAAGACAGTGTTGAAAAACTCCACAAGAAAGAAAGTAAAACAAAGAGACAAAGAAAATAGGAAGAATGGAAAAATTAGTAGATCAATCCAGGGAGACACTGTGGAAATCGAGAATAGAGAGAATGAAGGAGGTGGGAGACAAAAGGGAAGTAATTAAGAAATAATACCAAAAAATTTCCATAACTGAAAGACATGCAGTACCAGATTGAAAAAGCTCACCAACTGAGTGATGTAGTAAATTAAAAGACTTTGAACGAGGCACATCAAAGTAAAATTTCATAATACTGGGGATAGAAAATTCCAGATAAACAGAAATGGATTAGCAACAATGGAATGGATTAGCAACAATGGAATTTAATGGAATTTAAAACATTAAATGCCTTCAAAATTATAAGGTAAATTATAAGGTAAATGACTTCCAATGTAGAACTCTATAGCCAACCACATTATCATTCCAATACATGGTTTTAAATTAAAAATATGCTTAGCTATGTAAGATTTTGAAAAAAAATTACATCCAATGCACCTTTTCTCAAGAAGCTATAAACGAAAAAATACATCAAAATACAGAAGATATAGAAGCTAGATTATTGGGGATTGAACATAGGAGAAACTAAGAAATTCCCAAGTTAAAAAAATGGAACTGATATTATCTAATGTATTTGTCTTTGTAGAAAATAGTCCTAACATATTCTGTAGGAGTACATAGGAAGAATTACTGAGTCATAAAAAGAAAATTGAACAAAGCCAATTATTAACTTCAAGAAAAATAGTCACCATTGACAGAAAGTGTTATTATAATTCATTACTTGACTCAGCAGTAAACAACAGTTACCTAACTATATATACATACACCGAATCTTTTCTGTCAAAATTTACAATTTAATTTTAGAAATGGGGGAGAAGGCATGGGAAGAGGATTTAAATGAGTTAAATCCTCACTCACCAGGACAAGAAATGATTCAGTGATATCTGAAAGTTGAGAAAGAGCAACAGAAGCATATTATTTGGAAATAGCTATCAGAAGGAAAACTAAAAGAGTTGAAAATTGTTGCCTGGTGTTCATGACTGGACAAAAAAGGGTGGTTTAAGGGATTATTGTGTTTATTGCAAAGATTCTGATAAAAGCGAAATAGTTTAAGATATAGTATTCATGTATTACTACTTGAATTCACTTCTATCCCAAGAAGAATAGAAACACTGCAACATAAAATTTTATCAGATATAGAATTCCTTTAGACTGAAGACAAGTGGTCAAGCACAACTTTCAAATGTAAGAAAAATAAGCATTAGGTCATTATTTTATAAGACAAGGCCTATTTGAGCCTTTAGATCATGGCTTTCTCCTTTCTGAGTTTTGACCTAGAGGTTGTGTCTACATGGTCCAAAACAAGAATGAGATGGACAGCAGCAATAATGTTCATTAGCTATTATAAAAATTAGACAAAAAGCCGTAATTCAAAAGGCTCAGGAGAGATGAAAGCAATATATATACTGAAAATATACGTTAATACACAATTAAAACCAAGCAATCCATATAGAAGCAAAATAAATTATTATTATTACTATTATTATTATCTTAAAGACTTCTTTTTTTTTTTAAGAAATCTCTACACCTAATGTGGGACTCGAACTCACAACTGCTAGATCAAGAATTGCACGCTCTACCAACTGAGCCAGCCAGGCGTCCCAGAAGCAGAAATGAATCATTAACAAAACATACTATGCATTTAGAAAAATCATATAGTTGTTTAAAATACATAATGATATAATGAGTAACCTTAACATGTCCCTGGACACTGCGCTAATAAATTTAACACATCCTGTGAGGAAACTGATATTCTCTCTACTTTTAAAGTAGGACACTGTCAAATATTCCCCCCAGCAAAAAAAACAAGAAGAAAATTTAAAAACTATTCTCCTTTTCCTAGATAAGCTACAAGGGGGGGTCCTTCCTCCTTATAGTATAAGAAACTGCTAGGAAGGATCCTTGAAAGAAAAGCATTAAAAGGGGATTTTCATATGGCTTCAAGAAATCCTTGAGAAGAAACAACACATTTTCAACAGATTTCGTGACCTTTCAAGTGATAAAACAATATTCTTGAGTGGAAAACTAATGTGCAAAACTAATGTTTGGGTCAATCTCAAAAGTCATTTAATTGAAGGTAGTGACTAACCAAGACCACCTGTGCCCAATACACTGAAAAATTACAAAGCAAGAAATCCAAGGCAACGCTACTTTATCAATGTCAACTCTCTAAATAACACTGATCAAAGTAAAAAGGAACAGATATTCAATATTAAAATTACAAGTAAACATCTGAGTTGTGGTATTTCTACTTGCTAAAAGACAAAACAACAAAAATAGCATCTTTCTCTTTTATTAAAAATAACTGACAATATGACTTGACAGCAATGCACAAATTACTTATCCACTAAGAAAAAAGGCCAACTCACTAATCAATGACTGGTTTATATAGGTTTTTCTATAGAAACCTGTCCACCTATACCTATCAAAACTTTGAAATCTTATGTAACATCTAGTAAAAATCATTATCCAGTTGTGTTTGAAAATCACAGTAATAGAAGTATTTATTATTTGTTGAAATTTCCCAGAAGTGATTAGAGGAGAATCTAGCATTAGAATAAATAAAATTACTCTGAATCTAAAAATGCAATCCAAAATGTTCGTCTATCTACCTTGTGCCTCAAGGCTGAATCCAATGAATGTTTTTGCAAAAGCTTTCAATTAAGTTTGCATCTCTGTCCTGTAATTCTCTGGATGAAAAGCTTGAAAGCTGACTAAAAGGTATCAAGAGAGCTAACTGAATGTAGATAAGCATTGTTCCTTACCAAGCCTACAAGTCCAGAAAAACACAGTCAGTTCTATCAAAAACAGTCTATAATACCAGCATCAAAAAACACTTTTAAGTTTCAGGAGCTTAAATCTACTCTAAGCAGGGTTCAACTATCATTTTATGTTGTTTGTGAAGCTTCACATTTATCTATACAAATTTAGCAACATAAAGTTTATTCTGATAAAAATAAAATTTCTTTTTTGAGTGAAGTGAAATTAGTCCATAAACTAATCCCACTGTGTACTCTAATTTATATAAATTGTGACTAAACCATTCGACAATTCGCTAGGGTTTTTAAATCCAAGTTATTCTAGGAAAACAATAATCAACCATTTGTGGCAATTTAACACATTAACAAATCTTAAAGAACTAATAAAGAATAAAGTCACTGAAAAGTAAGTTTAGTTTATTGCCAAAAAAAACTGGAGTCAATTATATCCACATAAAATAATATTAGGTTTTACCATACTTTCTAAAAATGAGATTAAAAACCAGGTAACACACCGGTCCTAGCTTACAGCACAAGACTAAAAGAATTAAGGGTCCAGATAGTGCTCTTTGTACTTTCCTTGCAGAATCACATCATACACATTAATAATGGTAGAAGGAAGAAAGGAAGGAAGGAAGGAAGGAAGGAAGGAAGGAAGGAAGGAAGGAAGGAAGGAAACCAATACTATTATTGCTCTTAAGTGTCTTTCAAAGTGTTCACACTTTACTTAATTATGTAAACAGTAAACAGAATATACCAGAGGAGGTAGGTAAGGACAGGGAAGAAAAATTTGCCAAAGACTGTATTAGGCCAGCTGAATAATGGAACTCTGAAATGATTTTTAAAATCAATACCCCAAGACAATCCATAATTTTGCTATTGTAAAGCTAATAACAGCTGACCCAAGGAAAGTTATAAAAAATTAAATTACTAAGAAGTTGTTATGCTCATTTCTTTCATCTGATCATTTTTAAATAGAACAGAGTAGTTTAAAATCATAGTGTTATTATGGCACCTATTGGTGGCTCAGTCGGTTAAGCGTCCAACTCTTGATTTTGGCTCAGGTCATGATTTCAAGGTCGTGAGATGGAGCCCCGTGTCGGGCTCCACACTGGGCATTCAGTCTGCTTAAGATTCTCTCCCTCCCTCTCCCTCTGTCCCTCCCTCCCCACCCCCCCATCTCTCAAAAAAAAAAAAAAACCCAAAGAAACAAAACAACAACAACAAAAACCCAACCTCATAGTGCTATTATGCTGCAAGGACAAAAAACGGTCAAAATGCATTAACAGCCCAAACCACTTCCTTTCAACAAGTCCTTTATCTTGGTTTACCTCTAACAAAACCAACACATCTGTATGAAATCACGGCAAAGATTATTCAATTTCTTATTTATCACAAACTGAATTTTTCTTCTAAATCGTTTGTCTTTTAAAAAATAATGTAAATCTGAACAGCACTTCTTGTTATCAAAGCAAAAATAACAGTATTCAATTACAAATTCCACAAAGCTTTAGAGCTCTTAGCCAGTTGATCAAAATCTTTTCATGCACTCCTGAGATTTACCCTAGTGTGAGATTAGAAAGTAAATTTCAGAGGATTTATCATATCTCTTTAATTTGAAAATAAAAATACATTTTAAGATTTTTTATTTATTTGAGAGAGTGAATGAGCAGGGGAGGGGCAGAGGTAAAAGGAGCAGCACAAGCAGACTACCTGCTAAGCAGGGAGCCCAACTACACAGGGCTCGATCCCAGGACCCTGAGAGCATGACCTGAGCTGAAGTCAAATGCTTAACCGACTGAGTCACCCCGGTGCCCCCTGCCTCTGTTAAAAATATTTTTTAAATGGGGCTTCTTTCTCCCTTTAAAGTTTTCTATTTTGTAAAACATATATAATCAATATGCAAACTTTTAAGCTTTTTAAAAAATAAATCTTGAAACCGATATGCACTGCTATATGTCTACATGGAACCAAGTTTTGAAGACCTTTTAATGAATTTATGCATGAACTGACTATTTGAGACAACGAAAACGCCATTTTTACTTGCTGCTAAAATAAGTCACTAAGATACCCGACAATGCATTTTAGATTCAGTGTTCAACTTATGGAAAGATATAAAGAGTTAAAAAAAATCAATAATCCCTACCCTGTAATAATTTATCATATCATATGCTCATCCACTGAGATTTAAACATGTCCCAGGAATGTGTGTACAAGTAATTACAAGACATAGGTAATATTAGCACAACTACCAACAAAGATTTTTAGGGGTATAATTCAGCCTGGAGGCTAAAAGACCAATTTTTCAAGATTCCTTCTTACTTTAATTGAGATCAATTAAAGATCTATACAATGATTCATAAACAGTCAGTGTTAAACATACTCTTTATCTGTTCATGATCCTCACAGATAACTCTAATTGACCAACTATAATAGAATGGAATCTCACTCACCAATACAATCAACCACAAGTCAACAAGGCTTTTTGTACCCTTCCTCCTCTACTATATCTGCAAAATCTCACTCTGTTGAAACTCATCATTGCAGTGAAGTCAGGCCCCCTTACAAATCTTCTGAGAATATAATTCTTCAAAGGCATTTGACTATGACTTACTTCACCACACCTGCTTTAGGTTGTAAACCATATGGAATATATTATACTCATACTAACTATTCTTCAATAACTTCAGAAGGCAATTCTAAATTTTTAATGCAGCCTGTAATGCACATGTTTTGAAATAAGATTTTCTTAGTAATTATTGTTTCTTCATTGGCTCAAGAGAGCTAAAATTAGCTTTTGCAGATCACTTCTGATCTGAATCCCAGTTTTTTGTACAAAAGTTCTTGGGCAACAGGCAAGGTTTATGATCTTAGTATATGACACTCCACTCCTGCTATGGCAAAGTGTTTATATTAAAGTGGGTGCTTTTTCTGTCCTATAACAACTACCAGCAGGACTCATTCTCTACCATTCAAGATTAGGACATTTCAGATAATTTTTTTTTTTTTACACAGAATACTTTTTAAATTAATAGTGTTGACTCTCAAAGTAAAAACTAATGAGAAGGAAATACTCCTTGGAAACACTGGGTTAGTTTTCAGATGATGAAAGACAAAAAAATAAATAAAAATGAACAACTAGTGTTTAGAAGAAATTACAAGGAAGAAAAAAATTCCATATCCCTCCTCTTATCCAACTTATTAAACAAAAGAAAATGTTACTCTTGGCCTCACTACCTTAAAGTGCAATACTCTGTGAACTGTAGTCATACATAAAGCATCTAAACATGTAGCCTTCTACATCCTGAACCCAGATTAGGAAAAAAGTGCTTGCAGAGATGAAAATCCTGATTCCAGTAGGAATTCTCCCAACACAAAGACTCGGAGAGACTGTGTCCAAAACAATACATACTGGGCGCCTGGGTGGCTCAGTTGGTTAAGCCCTGCCTTTGACTCAGGTCATGATCCCATGCTCCTGGGATGGAGCCTAGAACCAACCCCCACCCCCCACATTGCATCAGGCTCCCTGCTCAGCGGGGAGCCTGCTTCTTCCTCTCCCTCTGCCTACCTCTTCCCCTGCTTGTGCTGTCAAATAAATAAAATCTTTAAAAAAAAAATATTAAACACAAATTTCAGTATCCTTGCAGTTATTGGTGATGATTCTGTTTTCAGCTGGTTTTTGTTATTGTTATGGTTAACACGTAAATAAATTTCTATTATCAATAACATTAAATGTGAAAAAAAAAAAAACTCAAAAGTTAGTAACCAGGATAGGGAATTATAACAAAGCAGATTTTAATTTTTAAACTACCAATTTTTATATAAGGCAGCAGTCTCCTAATGATGAAATCTATTAGCAACATTTAAAGTTATATGTTTGTAAATGGGAGTAACCAGGAAACTACTGACATAAAACAAATGCATGATTTTAGAAATCTAAGAAAGAAAACAACATCACTCTACTCTTGCATCATATTCTAAGACAGCAGAAAAATATGATAATCCAAGCTGAAATATTTTAGCAACGAAACTGCTCACTTTCTTACTATCGAATCCAAGTAACTGGGGCTTAATGGTAAAAAATAAAATATAAAAAAGTTATGTGATAGTAAAATTGAGAATAAGAACATTATTACTTAGAATTACATGTGAACATACATTTAAAATTTTAATATATTCAGCTACCAAAATCTATGAATCAGAAATAAATGTGAAATCCAAATACTTTAAACAGATTTAAAAACAGTTTTCTATTCCTTTTACCCACAAAGAATATATATTAATCATAATTCCACATGATACAGAAAATATTTTAAGATTTTGCTACAAGCCTTCATGTTCCCAATTATGCACACTGAAAAACTTTTTATGAATTCGAAGTTTTCAAAAATAAATACATGCAACTTAAAGTCCTCATGGCTGAATTTACCGTCTTGTGACCGTTCTGGCAGGCCACATGCAGTGCTGTCTGCCCCATCGCATCTTCAACATCGACGTCACTGACATGTTGTACAAGGTCATGGAGTAGTTCTGTCCGCCCATTCACAGCCAGCCAGTGTATCTGTACAGCCAGTTAGTTACTTAACATTTGTGCAAGGAGTGTTTCATAAAAACAGCAGATAAATAATGCTAATGCTATTATTTCTCAAATGTGAGCATGATACACACACTAAAGATTAAAATAAAAGCCCATATGTTTTCCTACATTTTTTCTATTTTTTTATGGGAAAAAATATGCATACAGATGTAGGTTATAGCACCATGTACTTCAAAATCAAGCATTTCATGGATCAAAACAGTTAACGTATCCTAGACTTAGGATCACCAAATACCCTGCTTCCTAGATGATCCTGGACTCTATGCACAGCTTGTCTCTAAACAAAATGTACTGGATACTTTTCCTTCCCCAGAAGCAAACAGGAGACATCATATTCTTTACTTCCTGTATTTTCCAAGTAATTCATGTATCATACACAAATAATCATATATAGGGAGAATAAAATAGTTGTAACTCTACCACTCAAAGATAATCAATGTTAAAACTTTGGACTACGCTATCCATGCATTTTTCAATTGACTGTTTTCCATTAAAAATATATCATGAAACTTGTTTTAACATGGCAGCTTAAACACATGAATCAACTTCTATTTCTTCCCCAAACACCACTGAAATGACAATAAAGATATACTTTTTCTTAAAAGACAGACCCATTACAATAAAGAAAAAAAAGAGACTATAATAGCAACAAGTTTTGCAAGTTAAAAGCTTTTGTCTGACTTGTCAGAACAAAAAGGTGAATCCTAAACAAGTAATAGAAAAAGCCAAGGAAGATGATTCTAATCACTAAAATCCCAGAAGGCTCAAGAATCCATGGTACGCACCTTGCATCTCCTGCGGTAGGGAAGAACTGGTAGATTTAGACACTTATATCCCCAACCCTCCCCAACACTTCCAGGCCAATAACTGCCCCTACCCACTCTGAGAGAACACAAGAGGCTTGAAAACAATCTCTAGATAAGTGACGCTAGGCACAATGAAGCAAGAATATCACACTGAAAAAGGGAGATGAAGTCAAGTTTACATACTGAATACTGAAATCCCAAAGAATTCTCCTCTGCCTGATATCCAGAATGCTAACACCCTCCTGGCAATTGTTAGAGCTTACTCTGAGGAATCTAACCAGCCTGAGAGTAAATGCCTAAAGAAATCGATATCAGGAAGGATCTAAAGGCAAACGCCCAAGAGATCACCCTACACTGAAGCCCATGGTGAATAATCCTCATTCATTCAAACAGGGCTTTCAAATAGCTTTTCCCAATTCCACCAAACATTTGACAAATGCATCTAGTTTGGAAGACAAAATACAAAACAGAACAAAATACAACAAACAAACAAACAAAAAACAGGAAGAAAAGAGCAGAGAAGAAACCATAAATATTAAAGAAAAAAACAAAAAAAAACTAAAAAATGTTTAAAAGCTATATTTAATACTCTCAGAGAGAAAACATACTGACTGCATCCTTCAAACAAGAACAGGATTTTTTTTTTTTTAAAGGACAGTGAAAAACAAACTCCTAGAAATTAATACTATGATAGAGACATGCAAACTCAAAAGATTTAGAAGATAATGTTGAGGAAGCCTCCCAAGAAGCACAAAAAGACAAAGAAATGGAGAAACAAGAGAAAAGGTAAGAAAATTAAAAGGTTAGCCCAAGAGGTCCAATATTCAAATAACAGGAATTCAAAAAGGAGAGAACAGAGAAAACAGAGGAGTGAAATCAACAAAGAAGTATTTTATGAAAATTTTTCCTGAGTTCCTATTACATGAGTTTCCGGGATGATAGCGTCTCAGTATTACCCAGCCAAATGGATAAAATTAAACCAAGCCCAGACCTATAATCCTGAAATTTTAGAACTCTAAATACAAAGTAGGTTCAATACGTTTCTGGAGAGAAAAAACATAACAGGTTTCATGAAGAGTCAAGAATCTAAATGGTGGGTGCCTCGCTGGTGCACTTGGTTAAACTTCTGACTTGGTTTCGGCTTGGGTCCTGATCTGAGTTGTGAGATCGAGCCCCACATCCCTTTCTGTGCTCAGTGAGGAGTCTGTCTAAGACTCTCTCTCCCTCGGGCACCTGGGTGGCTCAGTAAGTAGGTTTAACCATCTGCCTTTGGCTCAGTCATGATCCCAATGGTCCTGGGATCAAGTCCTGCATCAGGCTCCCCTACTCAGCTAGAAGCCTGCTTCTCCCTCTTCCTCTGCCTGCCACTCCCCCAGCTTGTGTTCTCTCCCTCTCTCTCTTTTTCTCTGTCAAACAAATAAATAAAATCTTAAAAAAAAAAGAAAGACTCTCTCTCCTTCTTCCTCTGCCCTTCCCCCCACCCCATGCAAACACTCTCTCTCTCTAATAAATAAATCTTTAAAAAAATAGAAGAATCTAAATGGCACCAAACTTCAAAACTGAAAGCTAGAAGACAATGAAGCAACACTCAAAATTCTAAGAGAAAACAATGTCCAGCCTAGAATTTTATTACCAGCTAAATTATTATTAATGATTATATAATCAGACTCAAGATTCAAGTAATGCAAAGTATCAACAAATTTACCTTCCATTAACTCTTTCTCAGTTAACTACTGGAAAATGTGCTCCACCAAAATGACAGAATGGCTATCTGCAAAGACAGACACAGAATCCATATGAAAAGAACCCAAAACAAGAGATAGGCAAAAGAAATCTCCAGGATGATGGTGAGGAGTCATTCCAAACAACAACTGTGAAGGAGGCCTAGAAATCACCCAAACCAGCTTAGAGAGGACAGAAGTCTCCATAAAAGACTCCTTCAAAACTACTCAAGAAGATGAAAGACAGTGAATACTTACCACGAGGGTATTTACAAAGCTCAGGGAAAGTTTCATAATGAATAATAAGTACTTAGAAAAGTTTTTTTAAAAATTTTAAGCTGCAGGGCACCTGGATGGCTCAGTTGGTTGACCGTCTGCTTCTGCTGAGGTCATGATCCCAGGGTCCTGGGATCGAGCCCTGAGCCTGGCTCTCTGCTCAGCAGGCAGTCTGCTTCTCCCTCTGCTCCCCCCCTCATGCTTGCTCACTCTCTCTTTCCCTCTCTCTCTCTCACTGTCTCACATGTGTGCACACCCTTGCTCTCAAACATATAAACAAAATCTTTAAAAAAAAATTTTTAATAAACAATAAAAAAAGTTTAAGCTGCAATAAGACAAGAAACAAAGACATAGAGATTGGAAAGGAAAAGATAAAATTATCTCTACTTGCAGATATCTCTACTTACATGATTGTCTACATAGAAAACCCTAAGGAATCTACAAAAAACTCCCAGAACTAATAAGTGAGTTCAGCAAGGTCACAAGAATACATGATCAACACACAAAAAAGGAATTTAATTTCTACATACTATCAGTAAACATGCAGAAACCAAAATTAAAAACATAATACCATTTAGTATTGCTCCAAAGAAAATGAAACTTGGCTATACGTATACACTTGAAACATGAACAAGATCTTATGGTGAACAGTACAAGATGTAAAATTTCATTTACAAAAAGAAATCAAAGACCTAAATAAGTGAGGAGACATACTGTGTTTATAGTAAAGATATCAATTCTCAAACTGATCTATACATTTAATATAATCTCAGTAAATATTTCAGCAAGGTTTTTTTTGTCATAGTCAAGTTTATACTATAAATAAATTTATTCTATCTGTAAATTTCTGGCAAGGAAACCAGAATAGCTAACACAATCCTGACATAAGAAAATAAAGTGGGAGGAATTACTCGACCAGATACGAAGGCTTACTATGACGGTGTGGTACTGACAAAAGGACAGCCATGTAGATCTGTGAAACAGAATTAAGAACCCAGAAAAAAGTCCATATGAATATACCCCACAGATTTTTGAGAAAGATGCAAAACCAATTTCATGTAGGAAGATAGTCTTTCAACAAACAGTGCTCAAGTAATTGGACTTGATGACCAAAATAAAAAGAACCTCAACTTAAACATCCCATCATACACAAATATTAGTTCAAAATAGGTCACAGATTTAGATGTAAGATACATAATAATAAAAATTTAGAAAAAAGACCTGAAAAAATCTTCAAGATCTAGAGTTAGGCAGAGTTCTTAAACTTGATACCAAAAGCATAAACCGTAAAAGGAAAAACTGATATATTGGCCTTCAGCAAAACTGAAAACCTTCATATGAAAGATCCTGTAAAGAATTAAAATGGCAAACTAGAGATTAGGAGAAAATATTTGCACATCACATACCTGATAAAGGACCCATATCTTCAGTATATAAAGAATTCTCACAGCTCAAGAGTTAAAGGTAATCCAATTAAAAGACGGGCAAATGACATGAACCAATAGTTGACACAGAAAGATATATGGACAGCGAAATTACTCAAAGAATACAAAAATACTAATTCAAAGGGATACATGCACCTCAATGTTTATAGCAGCATTATCTACAGCAGCCAAACTATGGAAACAGCCCAAGTGCCCATCAATTGATGAATGTATAAAGATGTGATATATATATATATATATATATATATATATATATACACACAAGGGAATATTACTCAGCCATAAAAAATGAAATCTTGCCATCTGCAACGACACAGATGGAACTAGACAGTATTAGGCTGAGTGAAGTAAGTCAGTCAGAGAAGCACAAATACCGTATGACTTCACTCTTATGTGGAATTTAAGAAACAAAAAAAAATAAGAGAAGGGAAAGAAAGGCCAGGGAGATGAGGGGAAGGGAGGGGGAAGAGAGGAGAGGCAAACCAAGAAACAAAAACAAACTGACAGTTACCAGAGGGGAGGTGGGTAAGGGGGGCGGGGGAAGAATGAGTTAAACAGGTGATGGAGATTAAGGAGTATACTTCTTGTAATCAGCACTGAATCACTATATTGTACACCTGAAACTAATATAACACTGTAGGTTAACTAACTGGAATTTAAATAAAAACTTAAGAAAAAAAAAGATACACAGCAAAAAAGCACATGAGAAGATGTCAATTAGGCAAATGCAAATTAAAACCACAATGAGAGAGCAACTACACACGTATTATTATGGCTAAAATAAAAAACGATGACAACATCAAATGCTAGGGACAATGCTGAAAAACTGGATGATTCATATATTGCTGCTGAGGGTATAAAATGTTGCAGGCACTCTGGAAAAGCCAGGCAGTGCATTTTAAAACTAAATATGAAACTATCATACAACCCAGCCATTGGATTCTTGGACATTTATTCTAGAGAAATGAAAAGTTTTACGTCCACACAAAAACCTGTATACTAATGTTTACGTTTATAGCAGTTTTATTCAAGATAGCCCCAAACAGGAAATAACCCAGATGTCCTTCAACAGGTAAACGGTTAAACACCCAAGGGTACATCTACACCAAGGAATACCAGTCAGCAATATAAAGGAACAAACTATTGACACATACAACAACCTAGGTCACTCTCCATGGAATATGATGAACCCACAAAAGCCAATCCTAAACGGTTCCATACAAGATGCTTCCATTTATATAACATTCTTAAAAGGACATAATTTTAGAAACGGAGAACAGATTAGAGGTTGCCAAGGTGTGGCATAGGATGAAAGGGAGGAAAGGTGTGGTTACAAAAGAAGAGCAACACAAAACATCTTTGTAGAGTTGGAAATGTTCAGAATATTGACTATGGTAGTGGACACACGGACCTACACAGGTAACAAGACTGTATAGAACTTACTATACATACACACATACATATATATAACTGGGTACAAATAAACAAGTAAAACTGGGGAAATCGGAACAAATCATATCAGTATAAATATCCTAGTCACGGTAATATACTATCGTTTTGTAAAATGTTACCATTGAGGGAAACTGGGCAATATATAGAAGGCATTCCTCTGTATTATTTCTTACAGGTACATATGAATGTAAAATTATCTCAATTTTTTAAGAATGCAATTATTAACTACATGAAAATCAAAATACTATGTAATAAAGAAAAGTATAGCAAACTATTTGGTCTAACTATGAATAGTACGTATATAATTTTTTTAAAAAATCAAAATATTGGGGTGCCTGGGTGGCGCAGTGGTTAAGCGTCTGCCTTCGGCTCAGGGCGTGATCCCGGCGTTATGGGATCGAGCCCCACGTCAGGCTCCTCCACTATGAGCCTGCTTCTTCCTCTCCCACTCCCCCTGCTTGTGTTCCCTCTCTCGCTGGCTGTCTCTATCTCTGTCCAATAAATAAATAAAATCTTTAAAAAAATAAAAAATCAAAAATCAAAATACTGAAAAACAATCTAATTAAAATTACAACTATATTGGAAAGGTGTGAGGGAAATGAGCTTGTACATGATGGGATAAGGGGAGGTGGGGCTGAAAAAGACAGCAAATAACCTTATCTTACATGAAGTCAACTGGTAATGCCTAAAACTGAAAAATCAAAAAAACAGCAATAGTAGTGTGTTATTTAGATGTGAGGAAACAAAATTTTTACATCTATTAAAATAGTTGAGAAGAGCTAACTACAGAGTTAGAAGTTTATAGAGGCTGGGGAAGAAAGTCAAGAGAGTATTTCCTTTTCGGGGGGGGTCACAACATAGATGTACATTTATTTAAGGTAAAATGTCATACAATTCAAATGCCATACAATCCATTTATTTAAAGTATACACCTTAGTGGTTTCTGGTATATTCACAGTTGTGCAATCATCACCACAATCAATTTTAGAACATTTTCATTTCCCCAAAAAGAAACCCAATACCATTAGCAGTCACTGCCTATTTCCTCCCTTGTCCTGAGATAGATAGGTAAGATACATGTCTCACCTTGATTTTGTGCAAAGTCAGTCAACATTGCCTTCAGTATTTTTTACTGATGTTCTTTTGCTTTGTTCTCATAGACTCTGTTAGAGGTAATGAATTCTCTGACAGTCACTGAGGAATGTTATAGGCAACTGCGTCAATTATTCCATCACTCCTATTGCTTCACTTTTATAATTTTGCTGAGCTCGGAACAAACCAACTTAAGTCCAGTTACCTCACCCCTAACGACAATATGTACAAGGCAGGGAAAAAGCTACGAAATCCTGCCATGATTTTATGGTTTACAGTGCTGAATGACAGAGCCTTTGCAGACATCAATACTTTGAACTGTTCTTTTGCTTGCCACTATCCCCAGGCCATTCTTGACAATGTGCCTTAGTAATAGGACGGGTGAGCATAAAATGTACTTCGTTCAAAAAATAGTGGGAGAGGGCACCTGGGTGGCTCAGTCAGTTAAGCATCTGCCTTTGGCTCAGGTGGTGATCCCAGGGATCCTGGATCCCCGCCCAGCAGAGAGCCTGCTTCTCCCTCTCCCTCTGCCGCTCCCCCTGCTTGTGCTTTCTCACTCTCTCTCTATCAGATAAATACGTAAAAAATTAAAAAAAAAAAAAAGTGGTGGGAGAGTGACTTTGAAGCTGAAGTTGGGAAGGGCAGGCTCTCTACTGCAGGCTGTTCTTGAGGACATCATCTTGAAGAAAAAAGCACATCTAGAAACTAAAGATCTGGAAAGTGATTCCCATAACTATCCATGCCAAAGACCTTTGGAAAGGCTCTGAACCGCCAAGGTACCTGAACAACAGTTAAGCTCACCTCTCTAATGTAGCATGCTCTCTTTCACCTCCAAGCCTTCACTAACCTATTCCGTAGAGCCAAAATTCCCTTCCCCAGCTTTCTCCCGACCCCACAACTACCACTTTCACCAGTCTAATTTCTGTTTGTCCTTCTGGCCTCAGCTCATGTGCTATGTCTCTGGAATGCCTCTTCTAATGCCCTAGGTGAGAGGATGGGTCCCCTGCTAGGACTTCCATAGCATCTCGGTCTCCTATGTTGACATTCATTACACTGTGTTACCACTGACTGTTAACTTTCCAGTCTTTCTGTAAGGAAAAATAAGATAAAAACATCGAGGGAGGCAAATCATAAAAGACTCTTAACTACAGAGAATGAACTACAGAGAATGGCAGGTGGGGGGATATGCTAAATGGGTGATAGGCTTTAAGGAGGGCACTTGTGATGAACACTGGACATTGTATGAATCACTAAATTCTACTCCTGAAACCAATACTGCACTAAATGTTAAGTAACTTGAACTTTAATAAAAACTTGGAAGAAAAAAAAAACTTTCCTATCTTCCTTATAAGTTTGGGGACAACAAGGACCATATTCATTGCTCTGCCCCACAACAGCAAAGGCCTAGAACATAGTAAGTATTCAAGAAATTCCTGTTGAAACAACAAATGAAGCAAGAAATATGAGGAGTCCTTTGTGGGGGGAATCAGCCTAGAAAGCATGCAATCAACAGTTCTCTCGTTTTGTAAGAAAAATCCTGGGGCTCTTGGCTCCTCATTGAAGGTTTCTTCCAACTCAGGAGCCATTGGCTTTACTGTCCCACATGTTTGGTGGCAACTATTTAGTCCTGCAGCAACACATTTTCACCATCCCCGCTTCCTTCAGCTGATGGGGGTCAATGGGCCCAGCTGTTGAATGAATTCCATCACGGTGGTCTGGGACTAGGCAGAATCATGTTGGTGGCCAGAATAGTTTCCAAGAGGCACACTATACCATGCAGGGCCATAGGAGAAAACACGAAGGTTGGTCCCAGGCAGAAAGAGTGCAGAGACTATTTTTCTATAACAAGCTTTGTAGAGTCATTTGACTCTTTAAATATATGCATTAATAATATTTTAGGTAAAAATTTGATTTTTAAAACTTTTCTACTCTACTTTCCTTAAAGTTCAGGAGTGATAGGGAGAAATTAACAGATAAAAATTTAAGTGATTAAACAGAGTATGTTAATATTGATCATCTTATCTTGCCTATACTAGATAGTGTCCTAAGGATAGGTCTATGTCAGTTCCATAGTTTTATAATCCTCGGTAGTAGCTACCATATCACTAAACATCTTGTAAATACTCACTGTACTGTTTTTCTTTATAGAGTAGATGGCATTATGTTGTTAATATATAACAAAATCTAGATTATCACAGGAACTGTGGATTCCATATAATAATGATTGAGGCATTCACAGAATAAAGCAAATCTTAGGGAAGCTGTTTTTTTATGCCCAGCACCCCCACTTTCAAAAAATTTTTTAATCTGAAAGTCTTGAAAACTGGCATGGTATATAAATAATATTCTCTATCCACAAATTAAAAGATGCAGAATCTACAAATACTACCAAAAAGGTAAAAAAAAAAAAAAAATTTTTTTTTCAAACCAAGAAACAGACTTTTAAAACTAATGGTTACCAGAGGGTAGGTGGGTGGGGGGATGGGTGACATAGGTGTAGGGGATTAAGAATACACGTACCATGATGAACACTGAATAATGTATAGAATTGTTCAATCACTACAGTGTACATTTGAAACTAATAAAACACTGTATGTTAACTATACTGGACTTAAAATTAAAAACTTAATAAAAATTTTTTTCAGTTTTATTGAGGTATAATTGACAAATAACATTGTATGATATTTAAAGTATACAACATATTGACTTGATAGACATTGTGAATGGATTCTCACCATCCACTTAATTCATACATGCATAATGTCACATATAGGAAGGTAAAATTTAATATATAAAATTTAACATCTTCTGTCACAACTTCAAAATAATTTCTCAATAATCACGTAATTCTATTTTATCTCTACTTCTAAAATGAATAATACTCCATTAAATGATCACAATGATTAAAATTTTTAAATTTCAGGTACAGAACTATTGAATCAATATATTGTACATCTGAAACTAATATAACACTGTATATTAACTATATCGGAATTAAAATAAAAATCAAATTTTTAAAAATTTTTGGATTTCAACAATCTTTTCAGAAATATCCCACACTACTTCCAAATAAACATCTATATGGATCAAAAATACATTAATTTATTTTTGAAAAGAAAGTGACACAGCAAAACGGGTAAAAGTACTAGCTCAGGTAAGCTGTAACAAGTTTGAAGGATATAGAACAAAATATTAACAGTGATTATCTCTGAGGGCAGACAATACAGTTAGTGATCAGTCCATTCATTACCTTTTTTCCTTTCCACCTAGCTAAGCAATTTTTCTGAAATGTACATATTAAAATAATTTTAAAAGTCATGATAAAAAATAGCTCTCCTATAATGAGCTCATAACACAGCAGAGATGCTCCTAAAAAATCCCCTGAAAGTCAGTGACAAAAGCTAGAGGAATAAGCCTTCAAAATAAATGAAAGGTCACAAAAAAAAAGTAGAAAGGAGAAACATAGTGAACCCATAACTTCTCTTAATAAACACAGCGAGAACTATGTTTCAAATCTTTCTGCATCTTATTAATTACACAAAGAAGTAACCTGCAGAAATACTTGCACTATACTTTGCACTATTATCACCTTCATTATTATTTTCTAAAAAGTATTTTAAAACTGTCACATAAAATTCTTAGCACTTACTGCTGTAAGGCCTTCATTATTACAAATGTTGACATCAGCACTGTATTCTAATAATTTACTCATGCATTTCTTCTGCCTGAAAAGAAAAAAGAGACACAGATAACTGGTACGAGAAAAATAAGCAAGTGACAATTATTTTACTGAAATAATGACTACACTCAACATTAGCTGATGGCAAGTATCAATCTATAGGTTTTTAAACAAACATTATAACATTTGAAATAAAATGAAAAATTGTGACATATAAAAAATGTGTAACAGTGTATATGTAGGGGATTAAGTAGCATATTATATACCATGTGTTACATATATGGTATTAACGTATGGATATACTACATAAATGGTACTATATATGATATATACAGAACAGACACTAAATAGAGTATGTATGTATATATGTTACTATTTACTCAATTAGATCATAAATTTCATGCCATGAATTGTGTATTTCTTTAATAAACTCAATATTAAGCACAGCTAGCTGCTCTCAATGAAACTCAATAAAACTTTACTATTAATTATTCAATCTTTTAAGTTAATAGCTAAAATTTTTATTAACTGAATAAATCTTTTTAAGGTGTAACAAATTACTTTTCTAGCTTTGGTTTTTGTATCTGAAATGAAATTAAATGTCATTTAAAAACAGCATTATAATCAAAGAAAAGAAAGAAAAAGTTCTGAGTAAACTTATAAGTTCAACATTTACAAAGCTTATCTAATACACTGTTCTGAACACCGTAGTTAATAAATCTTCAATAATCCTGAGACAACAGCCCTCTTAAAATGAATACATTGTTTAAAATATGTGTTTGTGTGCCTATACCCATATTGCTGGATTTCGAAAACATCTTCAAGAGCCTGTCTTAGACCACTGGCGTATGGCCAAAATAAACACTTAGGTGGAAATGAGCCGGGAAATAGTCCCAAGGAGGTGTTTAGGGGGAGCTGATAAAGAAAAGCAGCAATCCATAATGCTCCCTATCCCAAAAATGAATCGCAAAAGACAGCACGATGAGAGAAATGCATGCTTTTCTTCTCATTTAACAATCATTATTGATACTTTATAGAATCTCAGTATGTCAAAACAATTCACTAAATGAGCACTTATTTTGCCAAGAATTAGAGCTAAAATATTAATTAATACATGAGCTTTGCCCTTTATGAAGTCACAACCTAGCCCAAAAATAAAGAAGAAAATCATGTTTCAAATTTGACCAACATGTGACTTAAGAATACACAACAATTTTGAAGTCTTTATTTATTTATTTTTTTAACAATCTCATATAACCATGAGCAACACTGGATCCTCCTGTACAGGAAGCAACTATTTTCCTGCCCAGATATTGCAACAATTATGGGAAGCTTATGGTAACCCAAATGACACAGGGGCAAACCATCCTAGTGCTCGGTGGTAGCTTAATGGGTCTTCTACTGGAGGGCAATTAAGCACCAACGCACCCAGCACTAACGGTTAAAGAGAGGAATAATAAAACAGGCCAGAAGAATTATACTACTCATCTAACGATAACTGAGGAATCAAAACAAAAAACAAACTCCCAAAAACTGATGGACAAGCAAAAGGGGCAGAAGTCTCCTCCAACTTCTGCTTCTATCTAGACAAATTTGAACTCATATAAAAATTGTAATAAAAAGCTATTTCTGAAAACATCAGAAGCTACGGGAAGTAACATGTACTCAAGCTACTCAGCAAACATTTATGGAGCAACTCTAAGTTGTACAAGGCACCCAATAACAAAAACTAAAATAGTCAAGTGCTAAATATCAAAATTAATCTTTATAGAAACAGGAAGGCATCCAAATTAGATATTACATTAGGGTTACAAACTCTTCTTATTCCTTCCCTCCTCACTGACTTGCCGTATGAATCAAGTGATTTCTGTCATATTTCTTCACCTTTAAATGTAACAGTCTCCAACTTTAATGTTCTCACACACCCACCCAAAAAAAAAATATGTAAGGTGATAGTGATGGATGTGTTTATTAACTAAATGCAAGGAATCCTTTCACAATGTATAGGTCTATCAAATCATAATGATGTATGCTTTAAAAATCTTGTAATTCTGTTGCTTATACCTCAACAAAGCTAGAAGAAGAAAAAAAGTAATAATCTCCTAAATGACTTAAGTCTCTGACTACAATGGCAATAGATATTTTATCCCCACTGTGCATTAATCTCTTTCCACTTGCAGTTGCTGAGATATTTTTCTATGTGTAATTTTTTGAAAGAGCTTTGTCACTATCCTACCAATGGTTGGGATAATGTATCTAGATCTGAGATCAATTCAGCAAGGAATTAATTCAACAAGATCTATCACCTTGGGTGTGACACCCTACAAACAAAACCAGTGTGGCTAATTATTATAAAAACAGTTGTTTAATCAGCACATTGACACCTTGTTACCTATCAGAACAGTGGACAACTGGTTCACATGCTAAATCAAGAACTGGATCAGACAAAACAGAATCAAAGGAGTATGCCTTTCCCCTGTCCAACCTAGATATCACTATGGTTCTTATATTTTTGGTTCTACTTCAATCCTTGTATGCAAAAATTTGGTCTCAGAATGATGCAGTATACAATTTTAGTCCCATATCTCAGTTAGGCATCTACATCAACTACCTAGTATTCCAGGTCAAAACAGGAAACAAAAATATTTTCAAGAATAATCAAAAAAAGAGGGGCATCTGGGTGGCTCAGTCAGTTAAGCATCTGCCTTCGACTTAGGTCATGATCTCAGGGTCCTGGAATTGGACGCAGCAGAGAGTCTGCTCCTCCCTTTCCCTCTGCCCCTCTCTTCCCGCCACTCATACTCTGTCTCGAATAAATAAATAAAATCTTTAAAAAAAGAGAGAGTAAACAAAAAAAGAAACACATAGGAATATACGTTTTTGTGTGTGTGTGTGAGAAACGGGGAGGGGCAGAAGGGGGTAGGGGCAAAGGGAGAGGGAGAGAGCAAATCTTAAGCAGGTTCCATGTCCAGCACAGAGCCCGACACAAGGCTGGATCTCACAACCCTGAGACCATGACCTGAGCTGAAATCAAGAGTTCGAAGCTTAACCAACTGAGCACCCAGGCGCCCCAGGAATATACTTTTATATATATGTTTTATATCATTTGACCATGTTTATAAATATAAGTTCTTCAAACCCTGAGTCAAATGCTACTTATCTCATTTTAAACATAATTCTAGGCGTTTGGTATGGTTTCTCAGTCCAACAGAATTTTTTTTAAAGATTTACTTATTTTAGAGAGCGCACACACATACACACTCCCACACAAGAGAGGGGGGAGGGGTAGATGGGAGGGAGAGAATCTCAAGCAAACTCCCTGCTGAGTGTGGAGCCCAATGTGAGGCTCGATCCCAGGACTCTGAGATCATGATCTGAGCTGAAATCAAGAGTTGGACACTTAACCAACTGAGCCTGGGTCCCCAGGCACCCCTCAGTGCAAAAGAATTTTAAGATGTAAAAAATAGTGGTAAGTAGAGGCAGACACAGAGATGTGACATCTGAAATTCTCAACAAAAAAGGGAGAAAGCAAGCCATAAAAAGTATAGTAGGGTTTAAAATAGCACACAATGGGGGTGCCTGGGAGGCTCAGTCAGCTAAGTGTCTGATTCTTGGCTTCAACTCAGGTCATGATCTCAGGGTCCTGAGACGGAGCCCCACGTCGTAGGCCCTATGCTCAGCAGGGAGTCTGCTTGATATCCTCTCCCTTTGCCCCTGCCTCCACTCTCTCTCTCAAGCATCTCTCTTTCTCTTTCTCTCTCAAATAAATAAATTTTTTAAAAAATAAAATAAAATAAAACAGCACACAATAACATAAAGCTGCTCATAATGAAGACCAGAGTTATCAGGAAAAGGCAAAAATATATTTACATTTTGGAAATACTACCTTGATAAGGGGAAAAATTATTTAATAAAGAATTTCAAAAGGAAGGGTACTAAAGACATTATTTATTTAGAAAAATTTTGTCATTTAAAAGGAATTTGTCAATTAAAAGGAAAAATAACTTTTGGCACTGAAAGAAGTAAGCTACCCTAATTTCGAAAGCTTACTATGGTATAGCCCATTCTCAAAAAGCTATAAATAAGCTGGGTATATTTATTCTGTCTTTAATCCCATCAATAAAAATAACTGAATAAGCAATTTAGAAAATAAGGTATGGAAATAGCTGCGGAAAAGAATGGTCAGGAAAAAGGACACCAAAAAAAGAGGTGACGATGCGTTTTAGAAAATAAAATATCATTATAATACAAGTAAAAATGAACTTCAAGAATATTTTCAAGAAAAAAATATTAGTAAACAATTTAATAAATTGTTAAATATGATAGTTATTTAAATATTTAATATAATTACCCACAACCCTCTTCCCAAGGCAAATATTGGTAAAAAAAAAAAAAATCACCAAATCAAGAGTGCCTTGAACACTGTCAGTCATAACTGATAATACAACTTAAGCTACTCAAGGAGACAAAATATTTACCCATTTCTAGCTGCCAAATGAAGAGGTGTACAGCCTGAAATATCTTGATAGTTAGGATTTGCTCCTTTCTTTAATAGCAGGACCAAGCATTCCACCGATCCACAACTAAAGCAATATTAAAAACAGTTCAGATACATTCAATAAACAGCCATAGCTGACATACCTTAATTAAAAAAACAAAAAGCTCTATTATACACATTATTTTTCAGGTCCGTTATTCACCTACAATTTGATTTAACTTGTTACAAATAGTAAATATCCTCTACTTTCAAAAAGGTACATTCTATTATGAAAGCTATAAAGTATTTGAGATGCTCAAATAAAGCAAAATAAAGTATTAATACATAAAGAAACACATAGTATTCTCAACTTTTTGGCCTTCCAGAAGCCAAATTTATTATGAAAAATTAATTTTAACATATCTACCTAAGTCCTGAAAGGAAGTTAGATATCAATAATTGATTGACTACATGCTGGAAGATTATGGATAAAAATCATTCTCACACCTAAGTAAAAAATATAAAGTCAATGGCTTCATGTGCAGTTAACATATAAAATTTCATACTGGTAGGATGAGAGAAAAATTTCAGTGAATGTACCCTCTCAAGTACATCCAGGAAAGACAACCTACTGATCTGATCTACAGCAAGCTAAGACAGTAGATGTGAGACTTGAGTCTGGTCTCAAGGTTAACATATCTAGAAAAGAATGCAAACAGAGCACACTATGCTCTAAACAGAATAAAGAACCATTCAGCAGTCTGTTCTCATCTCTTCCCGTAACTATTGTGGGACAACACTGATCCAAGGCTTACTGATCACCGTGCTAGACCAGACTATAATCCAAAATATCTTCCTTCTTACTTTGCTGCAATGTGAAGCAAGCTTCTTTTCACACGTCCAAATGCATAATTGACATCAAACTTTGAATTTGATAGTAGCTCAGAAACAGACCTAAGCCCAAAGAAAATAAAAGTCAATATGTTAAAAAAAATGTTTTTTTAAACATAGTAACTCAAGTTAATAGCCCTTTAGTTACTCTAACCAATTATCCAAAAAGTTCTGTCCTACATCAACAAAAAAAACAAAGCACTATTCTCTAAGCATAGCATGGCAGCCAGCACAGTTTCATTCAAAAAACAACTGCACTGAGGCACCCGGGTAGCTCAGTCAGTTAAGCGTCTGCCTTCGGCTCAGGTCATGATCCTAGGATCCTGGGATGGAGCCCAGCATCGGGCTTCCTGCTCAGTGAGGAGTCTGCTTCTCCCTCTCCCTCTGCCTCTCCCCCAGCTTGTGCTCTCTCTGTCTCTCTTGCTCTCAAATAAATAAAATCTTAAAAACAAAAACAAACAAAAAAAAAACTGCACTGACCTATAAACTGGTGTTGAAGTTTTCCTCATCTACTGATCTATATCATCTGCTCTGAAGACACCTAAGTTGGCTTCATCCTCCTAGATTCTTGAGAAACAGAGTTGGGCTGGCTGCTCCCCTTGCAAAAAGTATAGCCTATCTATATTAATTTTGGCCAAATAAAAATCAGATTTAAACATGTTTTAGTTGTATCACACAGGAAGTTTAAAGCAAAAAATTATTTATACTTTAAACTTGTTTCAAAACAGTTTCCTTGTCACCATATTATACCAACTACCCAATGGCTAACCACAGCAGTGCCTGCTACAAGTATAAACATCTCATCACCCAGCCAGATAACTATACTTCATATGAGCCCTGTAAAAAGAGTGTCCACACTACATCAATAAAAAGAACAACAAAGTAGAACATTAGGAAGTAAGCTGTCCATCAGCCCTATCCTTTTGCAATAAAGATCAGTAGTGATCTCTGACTGCAACCATCACCATGTTTTTTTCTGTCAGTGACCAACCGAATAACTGACTTAATATCTGATAATTTGTTGAGAACATCTCTTACCACAGAATTTTACAGTTGAGATGGACCTTGGATAATCTTGGTTTTTATTTCACAGACAATAAACTGTAACAGAGGTTAAGTAACGTGTCCCTGGACAACATCTATGACCAAACTGTGTGTGTGCTTGTATGTGTACATAACATGGGTAAACTTATACTTCTCATATTTTTTAGGGTTTTTTTTAGTTTTGGGGGGGTTATGTTTCTTTCTTTCTTTTTTAAAGTAGGCTCCACATGCAGTGTGGAGTCTAACATGGGGCTTGAACTCATGACCCTGAGATCAAGACCTGAGCTGAGATCAAGAGTCGGACACTTAACCAACTGAGCCACCCAGGCACCCTTCTTTTGTATAGTTATACAAAAAGCATAAATTTGAAATAGGCACTCACCTGTGTTGATCAGCCATAACCATTGGCATTAATGTATAAACAGCAGTTTCGTTATCTGAGTAAAAAACAAAACAAAACAAAAACTAAACAAAAAACATAAAAAGAATTAATTTACGTCCTATTTTTTCCCAAAGGGTGATATTTAAAACTACCTCAGAGTTTTCTTAATTACATATAAAAAGTGAGAAGAGGTGAAAGAAGGCTAAAGATAGTGCAGAATACCAGAAGCATTTCAAAATTTGCAACAATGCAAAACTTCTTATTCTAATGCTAGGCCCCTTTACATCATCACCAAAATGCTTAGGTTCGGGATTTGACAGAAAAAATGAGACCTAATATTTTCTGTAGCTTTATCAACAGAAATTTCTTTTACTTCCAAAAAAGTGTTTACTGACTTCATGTTTTATCAAACTTACATGTAGTTTGGGGGAACTTTAAGCATATATAGATATTATATATATATGTTAAAATAATTCTAAAACATTAAATATACTTAGTACTTGCCTCTTGCCAATATTATAACAAAGGAAATTATTTTAGAAGCTTTTACAAAACAGCATTAAAATCTTACTTTCCCGTTACTTTACACTATTCACATTTTCAGTTATATCTTTTATAGAATAAGTTCACAGAAATAGGACCCAAAGAGAGAGGTTAAAAGTCAACAATATCTATGATATTAGACTATACTTATGTAAATTTCATCTTTGTTTGGATTTATTTTTATATATTACTAATGGTCATTTCTCAATTCAATGCATTTTAGAGGTTTATGGTTTTTTGTAAGTTATTTACAGAGAAGTAACTCTGACAACTCTTAAAACATTAATGCCAATGCTAAAATTAAAGAGTTAAAGTTTCAGGAGGAAAAAGGGTTTTTGCATCGTATCAAAGTATCTCCCCAAAATACTAATTACAAAGGAAAACAGTAAATTTACAATGGAGAACCCAGCAAATACTACCCTGACCAACTGATAAACAGCAATATCACCAGATATAATACATAGTGTTATCATGTTATATCATGTAGCCTCTGATACGATCCACTAAGAACAGCACATCATGAAAAAAGATCAGACAAACCCAAATTAAGGGGAATTCCACAAAATGCCCAATCAGTCCTCTTAAAAAGTCTCAAGGCCATTAAATATAAGAAAAGTTTGTAGAACTATTAGTTTGGGGAGGCTAAGGAAACATGGACAACTAAATGGATTGTCATATCTTTGGACACTAAATTAGAAAACAGACATTAGTGAGAAAACTCATGAAATTCTAATAAAGTCTGTAATGCACTTAACAGTAGTATGACAATGTTAATTCCTTAGTTTTGATAACTGTACTATGGTTGTAACAAGATGTGAACACTATGGGAAGTTGGGAGAAGGATGCATGGGTACTTTTATGCAACTTTTCTGTAAGTCTTTTATTACTTAAAATAAAAAGTTTTAACAAAGGAAGAAAAAAGGGGAATTGTTATCATTAAAAGAGTCTTAAGAAATGATCAACCAAGTATAGTATGTGGACTCTGGGCACTTATCCAAACAAACCAACTGTAAGAGGATGTTTCTGCAAGAAGAAAACTTAATAAGGACTTGATGATAATAAAAATTATTGTCATTTGTGTTGGCTCTACCAATTGTATTGTGATTATGTTTGAAAAAAGCAGTTTACATATTTAGAAATATATATTGAAGAAATATACACCAGAGAGAAGGAAAAAAGTTATCACCATTTCTTCACATCTTTGTTCATTATTTCACTAAGTGTAAGTATATCCCTGAAAAGCAATTTAGTCCTAGTCAGGACTGTTCACAAGTTCAGCATACAGAAGCAACAACTCTTTCACTACAAAAAAATAATAATACCAAAAAATCCTAGTCCTAAAAGTCCAAATGTTTTAAATGATTATCTTAAAGGCACTGTTTTAAACATTTTACATGCATCATTTCTTTTATCCTCACAATCACTTTATGGAGTAGGTACTATTACTATCACCATTTTACAAATGAAAAAACTAAGCACTAAATTAAGTAACAAGCTGTGTGATGGTGGCATTAAGTCCTTCAGCTTGAATTCAAACCTGGCTGATTCCAGAGCCCACACAGAAAAAATCTTATAGTACACCCAGTATACTACATACAGTAACCAAAAGGTCTACAATACAGTACTTAGTCTTTTATGTGCAATACACTCTAATTTGTTTTATTCTCTTCTATTTCATTTTTTAAAATGCTGACTGCACTAAATTGTTCTCATTAACTACCAGTGAATCACCACCAGCAGTTGAAAAATACTCCACTCAGCCTCCCTGGGCATGGCAACATTTTTTATCTCTCATATGATACATGCCCCAACAAACATCTGAACTTCCAAACCATGACAATTTCATTAAGTCTCTCCATAATAAACAAAGTCATAAACAGGAAGTACCCTTATTTTTTTTTTTTAAAGATTTTATTTATTTATTTGACAGAGATAGAGACAGTCAGTGAGAGAGGGAACACAAGCAGGGGGAGTGGGAGAGGAAGAAGCAGGCTCCCAGCAGAGGAGCCTGACGTGGGGCTTGATCCCGTAACGCCGGGATCACGCCCTGAGCCGAAGGCAGACGCTTAACCGCTGTGCCACCCAGGCGCCCCGGAAGTACCCTTATTTTTAACTTATAAATCAAGTTAGTACATAATTTAAAGTGAGCATGAGCTTCATAAGGTTTGCATGGGTTTTATTTAATAGGGTGTTTATTGAGACAAAATTTAGATATAGATCTCACTTTTTAATTTACATATAACCTTATAAAAATATAGCTCACATACACTAAATGGTATGAGAAAATAAATATAACCACAACTATGATGCTAGGAGGAGACTATCCAGAAAATAGTATACTATGAAAGAACAGAATAAAATTTGTTCTCATGTGCTTCATTCTCCACACTCAGGAAGATACCTTAAGAACTAGGTATATAATTAAAGTTTTCAGAGTGATAAAAAAAAAAAAGCTTAATCTCTCACTTTTTTAGATATGTTGGCCATTTTGATTAGTTGATAAAGTTCCAGGACTCCACAACTAAAAGGAAACCTTAAAGAATAGGGGGCTCAGATTCATTATATTATAAACTATTTCTCTTTAAACGAGAAAATGGGGGCAATTTTTAAAAAACTGATTATCACCCTAAGCAAAATTCAAATATAGGTTAATATGGGCTCAAGTTCCATTATCTTACAACACAAGCTACATTCATTGTAAATTCAGTAATTTAGGACTATTTTTCCACATAATCAAACAATATAAACCAATTTTTTAAAGTCCACTGAGAATCTATATCCCTAGAGTAATTTCTTTCTCTTCACTTCCTGTCTCACAAGAATATTCCTATATTAGCCCTGCCCAGGATGACTCAACAACCTGCACTCCATTATTTAGAGATATTACTTCACAGTAATATACAGGTTTTCATCATCCCAAAGAAACATAAATGTGTTCTACCAGAATCCAATACAGTAAATCAAATCTGCAGCTTAATCCTATGCAACAAAGTTAATTTTGGAGTAAAAGCTGATTAAAAACTTTCAAACCTTAATAATGTGTTCCAATTAGATGCTTATTAATCACTGAATTCCAATACAGCAAAATAAGTAGCTGAAGATTTTCTAAATTTAGAGAGGTCTCAGAACTTTCGTGCAATCTTTAAAATGCAAGCACAACAATCTGGATTTATATAACTAGATTTTTATAACACATACATATACGTACTTGAAAAAGCCAATCTCAGAGAATTCAAAAAGAAAGATCCATCAGAACTTAGGGACAAAGGAACAAGGATGAGCAAATTCATTTTAATAAAAGAAAAACAAATGAAAGCCAAGATGCCATTCTTACCTAGCAACATGGGAAAATGTTTCATTTTTACTTACGACTCTAGTTTCCAGGGACTCTCAAGACTGTTGGTGGAATTTTCTAAAGAGGTGAGAGGTTGATACTCAGAGCTTTAAAAATGTTGACATAATTAGATCTGTAATTCTTCTTCCACTTATTAATCCTGAAGAAAGACTTAGAGGAAGACTAAGACTTAAACTACAAAGCTGCTCCTCATAAAATCTAGTATCAAAACAAAAATTAAATTCACTATTTGTTACATGTTTCCTATAAAATTGTGCAATGTCATTAGGCATATTTATAGATATTTTTTAAAAGTGATGTTTTCTAAGAGCAAAATAAAAGACTATATACAGTATGATCTTAATTTGGTAAAGAAAAACAAAAAATAATAGAAGGAATAAAGAATATATGAACATTGTTTATTACTGAATGGTAGAATAACAGATTTTTGAATTTTTCCTTCTTCTTAAATTTTCTACAATGAAAATATATTACTTAATTTTAAGACCAGGAAACATTATCAAAGTCTTCTAAATCATATTTGTGTAAAAAATAGTGGGATTTAAACTAAGCAACACAATTGCCAAGTCAATGAAACTGTGCATGCTGTGTTCTTCACTAACCCATATGAATAATTTGTGGAAAATGAATGAGGAGAGCACTCAAGAAATGGATTCAAAGGTAAAAGTTGGAAAGAAAACACAGAAAGTAGAAGTTCAACTTGGTAGTCTAGTTACTAAAATCATAATTATTTTCAGTCAACTATTTCATACTAGCAAAGTACCAAGTAGAAAATTATTTTTCAGAAAGTCTCACAAATCATCCCTATTCTTAATACCAAGTAGAGAAATTTTTTCATGAAAATTATCCCCAAAGTTCCCAGTCCCACATTTATTAGATGACTCTCTCCGAAGGTCTCCTATAACCTACAAATCACCTCTCCAGCAGCAATTCAAAGAAAGTTTTGCAAAATGAAAGCTACACTAATACAATGCATTAAAAAAAAAAAAAAAAGACCAGCCTTAACCTCCTAACCCTTCTCTCACCGGGGCATAGGGAACAGAAAGCCTCCTAGAGGAAGCACTGCCATCTCCCACTGCCACTAAAAAGTGAGAATTCATGAGGCTGCAAACAAAACGGCTTTATTGCTCACCTTCTTTACTGCTAGCGCTTTACCTGCTCTAAAGAAACCCTGGCACAATGAACTAAAATTCCTGAACTACAAGGATCACGCCTTATTCCTCTATGTGGAAGGAAGGTTCCCAACCCACACTTAGGTCTGATGAATAAATGAAGAATGAAGACAGGCAGGCATAGTTTCAAAGTGTATATATACACAAGCACAGTACTTTAAGAGTACATATTTGATATTTAACACCCTTTTATTTGTGTTTATTGTCAAAATATCAAAATACAGTACTCTCCATTTCTGAAAAGAAGAGAGGCTACTTGGTTCCCGCTCTGCAGCTTGAAGTAAAAAAAAATACTATTTTGGTGCATCTCTCTACCCCCAGTTAGCAACGGCTGTAAAATGACCCACAACTGTAATGTTTTCTGAATCCGGGTCTCCGACATCCGACTATTTCTGCCCCTTGGCCAAAACCTCAAATCGATGGTCGGGAGAGACTTCTGTCCTGCTTCTTCCAGCACCAGGGCCCGCAAAGCCCAGACCCTCCAGCAAACTCCCACCTGCCTGGGTGGGACCAGCGGGCCTGGCCCCTCCCAGCTAAGAACAGTAAATGTGGGCGTTTTCGCGGCTTTCGGTTACTTTATCCACCCGACCTCGCCTCAGCCCGATCTCCGCCTCCTCCACGCCACGTATGCCCGAAACACCGCTACCCCTCGCCCCGCTCACCCTCGGGCAGCTCGACGGTGCGCGCGCGCCGCAGCGAGCGCGTCAGGCGGTTGAGCTGCTCCATCGCTCTCTCCATCCTCGGCGCGCCCTCCGCGCCCACCCCGCCGCCCCGGCGGCCTCCGCGCCCAGCGCCCTACATCCCGCCCCCGGCCCGTTCGGAGGGCGCAGGCACCGGCTCGCCCGCCCACNGGAGCTGCACGAGCCGTTGGGGACTGCGTCCTGCCTCTGGGAGCCGGGGACAGCCGGACCGACCACTGACGGGACAACCACGGCCGCCGCTCTCGCTCTTCCTGCCACCGCCGCCGCTTCCCTCCCGGTTTCGCACGGCCTTCTGGGAACGGTAGTTCAGAGCCAGCGGACCAGCGCGCCTGAGGCGGAGCCACGCTAGGTTTGCCGGTGGCTCCGCGCCCATACCACGCAGATGCCAGGGTAAAGAGGTGAGCGCGGGAAGCTAAGCTAAGACTGGGCGTACCCCCAAGTTCCTGGAGAGACTAGCTTTGTGGCCCCACGCCCTCGCCTGCCCTTCAAAGTTGTACAGGAGAGGAGCAGCTTCTTTCAATTCTCTCACTGCCCTATATAGCTGATTGGGGGTTGCATACTTGTTTGTTTGGGTTGTTTTTTTTTTACATGTGTGACTTTTTTTTTATAATAATTTTTTATTATGTTATGTTAGTCACCATACAGTATATCCTTAGTTTTTGATGTAATGTTCCATGATTCATTATTTGCGTATAACACCCAGTGCCCCATGCAATATGTGCCCTCCTTAATACCCCAAACCGGCCTATCCCAGTCCCCCAGCCGCCTCCCCTCTGAAGCCCTCAGTTTGTTTCCCACAGTCCATAGTCTCTCATGGTCCATTCCCCCTTCTGATTACACCCCCCCCTTCATTCTTTCCTTCCTTCTCCTACCGATCTTCCTGCTATTTCTTATGTTCCATAAATGAGTGAAACCATATGATAATTGTCTTTCTCTGCTTGACTTATTTCACTTAGCATAATCTCCTCCAGTCCCATCCATGTTGCTGCAAATGTGTAATCGTTCGTTCTGATGGCTGAGTAATATTCCATAGTATACGTGGACCACATCATCTTAATCCAGTCATCTGTTGAAGGGCATCTCGGCTCCTTCCACAATTTAGCTATCGTGGACAAGGCTGCTATGAACATTGGGGTGCATATGGCCCTTCTCTTCACTAGTCTGTATCTTTGGGTAAATACCCAGTAGTGCAATTGCTGGATCATAGGGTAGCTCTATTTTTAACTTTTTAAGGGACCTCCACACTGTTTTCCAGAGTGGCTGTACCAACTTGCATTCCCACCAACAATGTAGGAGGGATCCCCTTTCTCCACATCCTCTCCAACATTTGTTGTTTCTTGCCTTGTCAATTTTTGCCATTCTAACTGGTGTAAGGTGGTATCTCAGTGTGGTTTTGATTTGAATTTCCCTGATGGCTAGTGATTTTGAACATTTCTTCATGTGTCTGTTAGCCATTTGTATGTCTTCATTGGAAAAGTGTCTGTTCATATCTTATGCCCATTTTATGATTTGTTTATTTGTTTCTTGTGTATTGAGTTTGAGAAGTTCTTTGTAGACCTTGGATACCAGTCTTTTATCTGTAGTGTCATTTGCAAATATCTTCTCCCATTCCGTGGGCTGCCTCTTAGTTTTTTTGACTGTTTCCTTGGCTGTGCAGAAGCTTTTTATCTTGATGAAGTCCCACAAGTTCATTTTTTCTTTTGATTTTATCGCCTTTGGAGATGTGTCATGAAAAAAGTTGCTGTGGCTGATGTCAAGGACGTTGCAGCCTATCTTCTCCTCTATGATTTTGATGGATTCCTGTCTCACATGGAGGTCTTTCATCCATTTGGAGTTTATCTTTGTGTATGGTGTGAGAGAGTGGTCAAGTTTCATTCTTTTGTATATAGCTGTCCAATTTTCCCAGCACCATTTNACTTTTCCCAGCACCATTTATTGAAGAGACTGTCTTTTTTCCACCAGATGTTTTTTCCCGCTTTGTCAAAGATTAGTTGCCCAAAAAGCCGAGGGTCCATTTCTGGGTTCTCTATTCTGTTTCATTGGTCTATGTGTCTGTTTTTGTGCCAGTACATGCTGTCTTTGTGATCACAGCTTTGTAGTATAGCTTGAAATCTGGCAACGTGATGCCCCCAGCTTTGTTTTTCCTTTTCAACAATTCCTTGGTGATTCGGGGCCTTTTCTGGTTCCACACAAATTTAAGGATTATTTGTTCCAGTTCTTTGAAAAATGTCATTGGTATTTTGATCAGGATGGCATTAAGTGTAGATTGCTCTGGGTAGCATAGCCATTTTAACTGTTTATTTTTCCGATCCATGAGCATGGAATATTTTTCCGTCTTTTTGTGTCTCCTTCAATGTCTTTCAAGAGTGATTTGTAGTTTCTAGAATATAGATCCTTTATCTCTCTGGTTAAGTTAATTCTGGGATAACATATGATTTTTTTGGTCCTATTGTAAATGGAATCGATTCTCTAATTTCTCTTTCTTAAGTCTCATTGTTCGTGTATAGAAATGCAACTGATTTCTGAGCATTGATTTTGTATCCCGCCACATTACTGAATTGCTCTATAAGTTCTAGTAATTTGGGGGTGGAGTCTTTTGGGTTTTCCATATAGAGTATCATGTCATTTGTGAAGAGAGACAGTTTGACTTCTTCTTTGCCTATTTACATTTTATCCCTTTTTGTTGTCTGACTGCTGTTGCAAGGACTTCTAGTACTATGTTGACTAATAATGGCGAGAGTGGGCATCCTTGTCGTGTTCCTGATGTTAAGGGAAAGGCTTTCAGCTTTTCTCCATTGAGAATGATATTCGCTATAGGCTTTTCATAGATGGTTTTTATGAAATTGAGGAATGTACCCTCTATCCCTACACTCTGGGGGGTTTTAATCAGGAAAGGATGCTGTATTTCGTCAGATGATTTTTCTGGATCAATTGAGAGGATCATATGGTTCTTGACTCTTTTCTTGTTGATATGATCTATCATGCTGATGGATTTGCGAATGTTGAACCACCCTTGCATCCCAGGGATGAATCCCACTTGGTCATGATGGATAATTCTTTTAATGTACTGTTGGATCCTATTAGCTAGGATCTTGTTGAGAATTTTGGCGTTCATATTCATCAGGGAAATCAGTCTGTAATTCTCCTTTTTGATGGGGTCTTTGCCTGGTTTGGGGATCAAGGTAACACTGGCCTCATAGAATGAGTTTGGTAGCTTTCCTTCTGTTTCTGTTTTGAAACAGCTTCAGGAGAATAGGTATTATTTCTTCTTTGAATGTTTGGTAGAATTCCCCGGAGAGTCCATCAGGCCCTGGACTCTTGTTTTTGGGGAGGTTTTTGATCACTGCTTTAATGTCTTCATAATGAATCGGTCTGTTTAAATAATCAATTTCTTCCTGTTTCAGTCTTGGTAGTTTATAGGTTTCCAGGAAGGCATCCATTTCTTCCACGTTGTTTAATTTATTGGCATAAAGCTGTTGATAAAAGTTTCTAATGATCCCTCCTATTTCATTGGTGTTGGTTGTGATCTCTCCCCTTTCATTCATAATTTTATTAATTTGGGTCCTTTCTCTGTTCTTTTGAATAAGTCTGGCCAGTGGCTTATCGATCTTATTTATTCTTTCAAAGAACCAGCTTCTAGTTCTGTTGATCTGCTCTATTGTGCTCCTGGTTTCTAATTCATTGATTTCTGCTCTTATCATGATCACCTGCATTCTCGTGCATGGGTTAGGCCTATTCTTCTGTTCCAGCTCCAGCTTCTTGAGGTGAGAATATAAAAACTGCATTTTAGATTTTTCTATTCTTTTGAGTGAGGCTTGGATGGCTATGTATTTTCCACTTAGGACTGCCTTTGCAGTGTCCCACAGGTTTTGAACCAATGTGTTTTCATTTTCATTGGTCTCCAAAAATTGTTTAATCTCCTTCTTAATTTCCTGGTTTACCCAACCATTCTTGAGCAGGATGGTTCTTAGTTTCCAAGTGTTTGAGTTTCTTCCACATTTTTCCTTGTGATTCAGTTCCGGTTTCAAAGCATTGTGGTCTAAGAATCTTCAGGGAATAATCTCAGTCTCTTGGTATTGGTTGAGACCCGTTTTGTGACCCAGTATATGGTCTATTCTGGAGAAAGTTCCATGTGCATTAGAAAAGAATGAGTATTCTGTTGTTCTGGGGTGTAGTGTTCTGTACATATCTATGAGGTCCATCTGGTCCAGTATGTCATTCACAGCTCTTGTTTCTTTGTTGATTTTCTGCTTAGGTGATCTGTCTATTGCTGAGAGTGGAGTGTTGAGGTCCCCTACTATTAACGTATTAGTATCTATATGTCTCTTTATTCTGTTTAAGAGTTGGCTTGTGTATCTAGCTGCTCCCCTAATGGGGGCATAGATATTCATAATTGTCATATCCACTTGTTGGATACATCCTTTAAGAATAATATAGTGTCATTCTGTATCTCTAACTACAGTCTTTAGTTTAAAATCTAATCTGTCTGATATGAGAATTGCTACCCCAGCTTTCTTTTGAGGTCCATTGGCATGAAAAATGGTTTTCCATCCCTTCACTTTCAGTCTGGATGTATCTTTAGGTTCAAAATGAGTCTCTTGTAGACAGCAAATGGATAGGTCATGTCTCTTTATCCAATCTGCAACCCTGTGGCGTTTAATGGGAGCATTTAGGCCATTCACATTGAGAGTGATTATTGAGAGATATTATTTTATTTTTTTTAAAGATTTTTTTTTTTTATTTGACAGAGAGACAGCCAACGAGAGAGGGAACACTAGCAGGCGGAGTGGGAGAGGAGGAAGCAGGCTCCCAGCGGAAGAGCCTGATGTGGGGCTTGATCCCAGATCACCGGGATCACGCCCTGAGCCAAAGGCAGATGCTTAACGACTGCATTACCCAAGCTCCCCAGAGAGATATTATTTTAATGATGTCATGTTGCCTGCGAGGTCTTTGTTTCTATAGATTGTAAATTTCTGTTCTGTATCACTCTTGGCGCCTTTTTACTTTTATAGAACCCCCCTTAATAGCTCTTGTAGGGCTGGCTTGGTGGTCACAAATTCTTTCAGTTTCTAACGATCTCGGAAGGTCCTTATCTCTCCATCAATTCTGAATGACAGCCTTGCTGGATAAAGGATCCTTGGCTGCATGTTCTTCTCAGTTAGAGCTTTGAAAATACCGGGGCGCCTGGGTGGCTCAGTCATTAAGCATCTGCCTTCGGCCCGGGGCGTGATCCCAGGGTCCTGGGACCAAGCCCTGCATCGGGCTCCCTGATCTGCTGGGAGCCTGCTTCTTCCTCTCCCACTCTCCCTGCTTGTATTCCCTCTCTCGCTGGCTGTGCCTCTTTCTGTCAAATAAATAAATAAAATCTTAAAAAAAAAAAATACCTTGCCAACCCTTCCTGGCCTGTCAGGTCTCTGTAGACAGGTCTGATGTTATTCTGATATTCTTCCCTCTATACGTAAGGATTTTCTTCCCCCTGGCCGCTTTCAAGACTGTATCCTTGGATCTAATATTTGTGAATTGCACTATGATGTGACGTGGTGTATGTCTGTTCTCATTGATCTTGGGAGGGGTCCTCTCTGCCTCTTGGACACGAATGCTTGCTTCCTTTGCCAGATTAGGGAAGTTCTAAGCTACAATTTGTTCAAATATCTCTTCTAGACCTCTCTCTTTTTCCAACCCCTCAGGGATGCCCATGACTCTGACATTGGAATGTTTCATTGAGTCGGTAATCTCCCGTAATCTACGTTCTTGAGATTGGATTTTTTTGAGCCAAGTTTCCATTTTTACTTTCTCTTCTACCATCCCATCCTCCAATTCACTAATTCGTTCTTCTGCCTCATTTACCCTGGCCGTCAGAGCGTCTAGTTTAGACTGCATTTGATTCACAGCATTTTTAATTTCTGCCAGATTTGCTCTCATTTCCACCCTTAGAGATTCTATATTCTCGTTAATGTTTTCATTAATATTTTTTTTCAAGCCTACACATCGTCTTGACCATTGTTACTCTGCACTCCATTTCTGACAATTTGGTTATATCCATATCCATAAGTTCTGTGGCAGAGGCCACAGTCTCTGCGTCCTTTCTTTGCTGAGGGTTTATCCTCCTTGTCATTCTGATGAGGAGAGGTTGCGGGGATGCCCAGAGCCCAAATTATTGATGAGGACCCACGCAGTGTGCACTTGTTTTATAGGGACCTTGGGGATGTGGGCTTCTTGATTTTTCAGCCTGCCTTCTGGGGGAGGGACCTGCCATGCTGACACTCAGGCAGCCCCGTTTGGGTAGAGCTGCCCCGTCCCCTGCAAGGGGGGATGGGAATGGGCACAATGTGAAGTGGTATTTCCAGGCATTTGTTCTCTGGCAGCTTTCCCTGGCGGTTTTCTGTGCCTCTTCTGAGAGTCAGAGCAGCAGTGGTCTTATCCTAGCCTCTGTCTCAGAACAGAGAGATCGCAATCTGATCTCCACTGAGCTCTCCTGGCCACTCTAACTCTGTTTCCCTTGGTGCTGCTAAAAACCCCGCAGTGTCCCTGGATGTGCGCCCACAGCCGCTCTCCCAGCCCTCGCTTCCAGGGCTGGCATGTCTCTGCCCTTTGTGCTTCTAACACCGTCAGCCGCCCCCAGTTCCCACACGCGTTCCCGTGCTCCCTGTTTCAGCGTGGTTCGCGTGTGCTCTGGAGCTCCAGTTTTCAGTCTGGTCACACACGCATTCCCGGGCTCACGGTCTCAGTCTGCTTTCTCACTGGTGCCGGTCCTCAAGTCTGGCCCGCTCCCCAGTGCAGGTGGCTACCGCTTCCCGGCCCCCGAGCACTCAGCTCCCTCCCCTTTCCATTTATCTTCCAATATCTGTGTGCGGATTCATGGCTCCCCTCTTTGTACCTCAATGCTCAGCACTGGAGATGTTCGTTTGTAGAGATCCAGATGTATCTTCCTACATCTCAGGCTGAATTCATGGGTGTTCAGGATGATCTGGTAGATATCCAGCTTGACTTGGGACCAGCTGTTCCTGGATCCGGCTCCTCCTCCCTCCAAGTGCGGGACTCTCCCTCAGGAGGTATTTCAAGGAGAAATGGGCCCAAGTGTCGGTGCTTCCCTTCTCAAGTGTGGTGTAATCTCTCCTCACATTTCCATTCTCCATGTGTCCACGTGTGACAACTTTAATATCCAGTCTACTATTTGGTAAAATCTGTTTCCTGACACGGGGGCAATCTTCTAGAGATGGGTTGCTGGTACTTCCTTCCGACTCTTGCAAAGGATGGACAACTACTCAGGACAGGCATTCAGCAGCACACCGAGGAACAGCTCCCATGCCAGGGAAGAACAGAGGCATCCTGCTGGGGTGTAACTGTGTATTAAACACACACCCCAACACACATTCTCTCCTCTCTCCCTCACAAATACACTCTCTAACATACACATACTGTCTCTCACACACACTCCTTTTCTAACCCTTACACACACTCACACACATACAATCTCTTAAAAACCTCTCAGTGTACTGTGTACATAATCACTCTCACACACTCCAAGTCTCACACACACACAATCTCATACACACAGAGACTCTTCACACACAATCTCTCTCACACACATACATACAGTCTCTTAATGTACATTGTCTCACACACACTCACAGTCTCACAAACGCGCGCGAACACACATTTGCTCTTAGGTCTCTCACACACGCCCCCCTGCAAGATGTTCTTAATATAAATCCATCCTCCTCCTCATTCTAGTTTGGGTACATTTGTTTCCCAGATTCATGAACTGTGGAAATAGTATATTTTCGTATGTCAAACTTAAAGAAAAATAAACTCAAACACATGCAAAGCAGAATACACATTTCCTCTCACTGCAAGTAGCTTAATTATTTGTCTCCCCTTTGAGGCAACTTCATGAGGGCAAAATATCACTCTATCTTGTGTCTCGTACTCCCATACTTACCACTTGACAGAAAGAAGAAACATTAAGGAAGATCTAGATGACATCCTGAAAGAAAATTTTGGCTTTGTTGGTACAATGCTGAATTGTCAAGGTGATGACAGATCCCAGTGGGGAATCCAGACTTTGATTTTATGAGTTGCAAAAAAATTTGATAATACCAACAAAGTGTGGAAGAAATGAATTATGAGGAAATCAGTGGGGAAAAATCATATCTATCAGCTCTCCACCAAAGTTGAGCACAAGCCAAAGTAAAAACAGAAATTTGAGCAGCTGAAACATGAAAGAATCTAATCCAGGTAAATACAAACCTGGCTACACCACTGACAATGAAAAGTTATGGGAGGAATTTTCTTGGATGCTGAAGTAATAGAGAAGCAAAAGAGCTGGGACTTTCTCAACTTCTCCCTCAAAGAAGCAAAGCTGTTCCAAAAAAAAAAAAAAGCAGCAAAGCTGTTCCTGCAATGAATGGGCACATGTATGTTGATGATATATGTTGGCTGACCTAGAGAAAGAGTCTCATCTGCCCATCCAGGATATGCAGGGGCATATGGTAGCTGGCATGGTGTTCTCTGCCAATGCCAACCTAAATCAGTTTCAAACTGCAGCTATTGGTCACTTTTGTCAGCCGTGCAACAGGCTCAGGGCAGACCTCCTAACTAGTTGGTTCAGATGAAACCTAAACCAGTCTAACAAGACTGGGAGGTCAAAGCTTCAAAGGAATCCCAAATGCTACAGCCCAGTTTGGGTCATGCCCAACCCTTTGCAACGTGGTTTCAACAGGAAATGCTTCAGCCTTTCTTGGCCCCCCCATTACCATTCAGGTCAATGTATGACTACTACTGAACAGAAGTTAATACCTCAGCCCCTGTTATCACTACTACTCCCTAAGCTGTTACTCTATATATTTCCAATGTACTGTGGGCACCAAGCCTGAAAGTCTGAGGGGCAGGATTGCCCAGTAATCTCCACAGGGGGCATTGTTCCCCATGCTGGTCACTGTTCTGTAAGAGCAGAAGATGCTGGAAGAATGCTGTTTTAGATTGTCAGGCCTAAATTCTGCAACACAATGCAGTCTCTTAAATAGATCCAAAGTGTATGAAGCTACAATACTATTACAGGCTTATCACCTCCTGTCCAATAGAATTTTCTACAAAGATAGAAATGTTCGGGGCGTCTGGGTGGCTCAGTCAGTTAAGCGTCTGACTCTTGATTTGGGCTCAGGTCATGATCTCAGGGTTGTGAGATCAAGCCCTGTGTCAGGCTCCACACTGGGCATGAATCCTGCTTAGATTCTCTCTCTTCCCACATCCCTCTGCCCCTCCGCCCCAAAAAACCCAATAAATTTAAAAAACAAAGATTGAAATGTTCTATAATCTGCACTGTCTAAAATAGTAGCCACTAATCAAGTGGAGGTACCGAGTGCATGAAATATGGGTAGCGCAAGTGAATTTTAAGTACATACTTAAGGGGCATCTGGATAGCTCAGTCGGTTAAGTGTTTGCCTTGGGCTCAGGTTATGATCCCGGAGTCCTGGGGTTGAGTGTGGTGTCAGGCTCCCTGCTCAGCAGGCAGTCTGCTTCTCCCTCCCCCTCTGCCCCTCCCCCTGCTCTTGAGCACACACACTCTCTCTCTCCCTCAAATAAATAAATAAAATCTTAAAAAATAAATAGATACATATTTAAATGTAATTAATTAATTTAAATAGCTACATCTGCCTCGTGGCTACTATATTGAACAGAGCAGCTTATCACACCAAAAAGGATAACAACAACAGAAAAATCAAATTAGCTGAAGATTTTCTCACTTGTGTGGAAGTCAATACCTAATTATACCTAATAATATCAAATGAAAAAATTGTAAAGGTCATTTTTTATCAGAAGTTCTATTATTAAAGCATAGAGTTTTTCACTTGTAAGAATCCAGACTTTGGGGGCACCTGGTTGGCTCAGTTGGTCAAGTGTCCAATTCAATTTCAGTTCAGGTCATGATTTCAGGGTTGTAGGATCAGAGTCCCGCATCATGCTATGCACTGGGTGTGGAGCCTGCTTAAGATTCTCTCTCTCCCTCTTCCTCTGCCCTTTGGCACGCGCCTCCCTCTCTAAAAAAAAAAGTCAGAATTTTCTGTGGCCCCGTTTCAACTTTCTTTTTTTCTATTTCTGAATATTTTTTTCTTCCTGGAAATTGGTTTTATTGGAGATACCCAAGCTTAAATTTCTCCATTTGAAAGAAGAAAACAATCAATTCAACAAAAAGCAGGAAGAGAGCAGGAAAAAAACAAAAGCAGAGAACAAGGAACATCATTGTAAAAACAAAACACAAAAATAAGACAGTAGGAATCAATCCAAATACATCCATGGCCATAGTCACAGAAAACATAAACAGAGGAAACTTAATGGTTAAAAGACAGAATCTTAGATTGCATGAAAATGTAAAACAAAATACTTATTTCCTATTTCTGAAAGACCACCATTTGCGGCACCTGGATGGCTCAGTCAGTTAAGTGTCTGCCTTTGGCTCAGGTCATGATCCCAGGGTCCTGGTATCGAGCCCTACATTGGGCTCCCTGCTCAGAAGGGAGCCTGCTTCTCTCTCTCCCTCTCCCTCTGCCCCTCCCCCCTGCTTGTGTGCTCTCACTCCCTCTCTCTCTCTCTCAAATAAATAAGATCTTTAAAAAATAAAAAAATAAAAGACTACCATTTGCAGGAGACCACTATTTCCAAGAGGAAGTGGGAAAAAAGATATACCTAATAAATTTTAAAGAACTGGTTTTGTTATGTATTAGTCCAGATTCTCCAGAGAAACAGAACCAATAGGATGTATGTACATATATAGAAAGAGATTTATTATAAGGTTGGCACATGTGATTATGGAAGCTGTCCAATTGAAAATCTGCAGTGTGGGCAGGGAGGCTGGACACCCAATAGAGCAGATGGTGCCAATCAAGTCTGAAGGAAGTCTGCCAAAGAATTCCCTCTTGCCAGTCTTTTCATTCTATTCAGGCCTTCAAGAGATTGGATGAAGTCCACTCACATTATGAAGGGCAATCTGCTTTACTCGGAGTTCACTGATTTAAATGTTAATCTCATCCAAAAAGATCCTCCAAATGGACACATAAACTGAACTATCACAAACACTATTAATATTAGCAAAATGAGCTCTAGAACAAAAAACATTATTAGAGTCAAAGAGAGTCACCAAGATGTTTATAATCGTACTATATCTATACCTGATAACACAGACTAAAAATATATCTACACTCAACAGAATTACAAAAATAAGTTCTACCACCAACAAATTTTGTTAAAGATTTATTTATTTATTTATTTGAAGGGGAGAGGGGAAGAGAGAGAGGGTAAGAAAGAATCCCAAGCAGACTCCCTGCCAAGCAAGGAGCCAACACAGGCTTGATCCCACGACCCTGAGATCATGACCTGAGCCGAAATCAAGAGTCAGACACTCAATCAAGCCACGCAGGCACCCCCGCTTTTTTAAAGATTTATTTATTTATTTTGGCGGGGGCAGAGGGAGAGGGAGAGAGAATCCCCCGCAGACTCCCTGAACAGTAGATTTTTAATACCCTTCTCTCAGAAACTGATAGAGCTAGAAGAAAAAGAAAGGTAAGGAAATATAAGATTCAAAAAATTGAAATACAAGCCTCATCAATGGCCTGGTGAAATATTCCCCTAACATAAAAGGAATACACATTATTTTAAAGTACCTAAGTTACATCTACAAAAACACAAAGAGCAATAGTGCTTGTCTTCCAAACAGTATCAATCAGGACACAACTAACGAGACCATGAGAGAAGCCGGACTAGGGTAGGGTGGTAACCCCAAGGAATGGAGTGGACAGAGGCAGTTATCAAAGGAAAATGAAGCAGCATGTGGGTCAAGGAAGGCAGAGGACACAGCAGACAGAAAAACTAACTCTGGGGCTGAGCCACAGGAAGCATCTACAGGTCTCATTAAGCCATACTCTCTCATTTAGCACACAAGCAACAGAATTTTTATCTTTTTTTTTTTTTTTTTTTTTTTNTTTTTTTTTTGAAGAGAGAGAAGAGATCCCTATAAGCAACAGAATTTTTAAATTAAAGTTCAGGCTCTGGGGCACCTGGGTGGCTGAGTCAGTGAAGTGTCTGCCTTCGGCTCAGGTCATGATCTCAGGGTCCCGGGATTGAGTCCTGCATCGGGCTCCCTGCTCAGCGGGGAGTCTGCTTGTCCCTCTCCTTCTGCTCGCCCTGTTCTTGCTCTCACTCTCCTTCTCTCTCTCAAATGAATAAATGAAAAAATGTAAAATGTAAAATGTAAAAATGGTTGTGCACCTTTTAGCCTGATGAAGAGGCCTGTGTGGTGAGGAACTGAGGCCAGCCTGGAGCCAGTGAAGAACTGAATCCTGCCAACAACCACGTGAGTGAGCTCAGAAGCAGATGCTTCTCCAGTCAAGCTTTCAGGTGACCACAGCCCTGGTTGACACTCTGCAGCTATGTGAACGACTCTGAAGCCGAGGACTCCTCTAAGTTGCACCCTGACTCCTAACCTACAGAAACCGAGATAATAAATGTTGTTTTAAGCCAATAATAATAATTTTAAAAAGGTTGTGCACATTTTAATCCATTCAGTTCACCTCTGGAAATATAGCCCAAATAAATGATCTGAAATAAAGACAAAGATTTACAAGTAAATATATTCAGGGGTGCCTGGGTGGCTCAGTCAGTTAAGCATCTGCTCAGGTCAGCTCAGGTCTTGATCTCAGGGTCCTGAGATTGAGCCCCAAGTCGGACTCTGCACTTAGCAGGGATCTGCTTGTCCCTCTCCCTCTGCCTCTGCTCCTCTCCCACTCATGCTGTCTCCTCTCTCTCTCTCAAATAAATAAATAAAATATTTTAAATTTTTTTAAATTAAAGATAAATATGTTCATTTATTCACTCAGAGGTATGTATTGAGTATCTCCCACATCCAAGCACTATACCATATATCTTTAAATAATGTTCAAATAATTACACTCATGAATATATAATTACAAATAAAGATAAATGTTCTGAAAGAAAGGAAAACCATTCTGTGATAGACTGAGGCCATTCAGAAAGGCTTTCCTTTCTAAAAAGAAACAGACTTTAAAAAGAAGACCTAAAAAAGAAACAGACTTTTAAGCTAAGAATCAAAAGATGAATAGGAGATATCTACACATAGGAGAAATGGTGGTGAGGAACATTCTGGATGGAGAGAGAGGTATTTGAAAAGATATTGTGGTGCCTGGAATGTTTAAGAAACCTGAGGAAAGTTGTCTTTCAGTTATGTCACTAAAAGCTAAGGAGTAGGGGCGCCTGGGTGGCACAGCGGTTGGGCGTCTGCCTTCGGCTCAGGGCGTGATCCCGGTGTTATGGGATCGAGCCCCACATCAGGCTCTTCTGCTATGAGCCTGCTTCTTCCTCTCCCATTCCCCCTGCTTGTGTTCCCTCTCTCGCTGGCTGTCTCTATCTCTGTCGAATAAATAAATAAAATCTTAAAAAAAAAAAAAAAAAAGCTAAGGAGTAAAAGGGAGTACACTGTGAAATGAAACATGAGAGGAAGCAGTCCCCACTGGGCTTTGAAGGCCATGGTAGGGCCTTTGCCATAACAGCGGTGGAAAGGCATTAAAGAATTGTAAGCTCATGGGAGTAATATGATCAGAACCGTTTCCAGAAGGAAAAAAAAAAATCTCACCACCTAAAGTATGAAGAATGGATTAGATTCATGGTAGAGTAGGTAAAGAGAGACTGGTTAGGGATACTAGTTAGTCTAAGTGAGAAGTAATTGTCTTTTGAACTAGGATTATGACTCTGTAAGTAGAGAGAACAGGCTGGATTGAGAAATATTTTGCTGATAAAATCAATAACAACTGATGATGGATTGATATGGGAAATAAGAGAAAGGCGGCTCATGCAATTGAGTAATTGATAGTACCATTGCCTAGAAGAGAAAACACTGAAACAGAACCAACTTTAGAGGAGGAGATAATGTCATTAGAGTTTGAAGTATCTTTGAGGTAGTGAAGTTTGGAAATCAGGTAGATAATTGAACATATATAGTTATTCTGGGCTAGAGATAAATATTTGGAGATATCACTGTATACATGGTGTTTGAAACCTAAGTTAAAAGTATAAAGTAAAAAAAGAAGAGTATAAAGTAGAAAAGTAGAGTTAATTTGTCCATGATTGATTCCTGCAGGTTGACTTCTCAGAGGGGGAGCAATCTTCATGAAAAGCTCAATGGAAACTGGATAAATCTGAGTGGTAAAGGTAGTCTACCCCAATAGAATACTGAGGTGTTGGATCAGGGTGTGCAGGGGCAAAGAGTAATAGAGAGGTAGCTGGAGTGGAATGTGGGGTTGAGAGAAGGTTTTGTTTTGTGTTTTCAAGTAAACAGATAATCGAAGATGTTTTAAACGCTCTGGTTGAAACTAATTGAATTTTCCAGAGAAAAAAGAAAGTCTTAGTCTATTCAGGGTGCTATAACAAAAATCTCAGAAAGTGGGTGATTTGAACAGTTTTTTCTCACAGTTCTGGAGACAGGAAGGTCAATATCAGGGTACCAGCATGGTGGGGTTCTGATGATGCCCTCTTCCAGTTTGCAGACTGCTGTTTTCTTGTACCCTCACACAGGCGGAGAGAGCTAGAGAGATTTGTGAGGTTTCTTTCTTAAGGGCACTAATCCCATTTACCAGGCTTCATCCTTATGACTTAATCACCTCCCAAAGACCCCACTTCCCAATGCCATCACTTTGGGGGGTAGGATTTCAACATATGAATTCTGGAAGAACACAAACATTTGGTCCATAATAAGGATTAATCAATGATGTAAGATCTAAATCACAAGGAGCTTTGTAAATGAATAATAAACAAATGAGGACTACTTAAATGTTCAACAATAAGAAAAATTTTCAATAAATTGCAGTATGTTTACATAATGCAATGTTTTGCAGCCATTAAAAATGGTGTGTATGAGAAAAGGATAGCATTGATCCTGGGAAGGGCAAGGTGGAAGGGGGGTTCTGGGGATGGAAGACTAAGTGAAAGGGAGACTTATCACTGTATACCTTTGCAAATCTTCCTAATTTTGACCTCTATAAATTCATTTCTTATTCAACACTGTGAAAACAAACATAGTAAATAATTTTAAACAACAAGAAACAATGATATATATGAAAAGTATTAATAGAGGGAGCACTGTGGTTGCTCCCAAAACATTCAGTCTCCCTATTCCTTTATGACAATCCGTATTTAATTTTTTTTCCAAGGTAGAGGATTTTAAAAATTTTATTAAGGAATTTTTTACATAAAAGTAAGGAAAATAGCAAAATAAAACCCAATATACTCATCATCCAGCCAATCTTGTTTTGTCAATATTCCCATTTACTCCCCCACCCTCACACTGGATTACTTCCCCCCCACTGTGGGATTTTTATTGGGGGGGTGGGGGCGAACGTGGGGGTATCGTTAAGTTCTTGGCACAGGAGACGGGGCATAGGAAATTTTGGATCCCCCTCCAGGGGCACAGCCGCAGAAGGGAGGGGCGGCTCTCCTGGTATTCAGGAGAAGATAGTGTTAAACCCACTCCTTCACTTTGTTGAAAGTCTCCAAAAACCAGTTCCGGTCTTCACAGGAATGTCACTCTGCTTGATGCTCTCTATATCTGCCTGGGCCTTGTCCTCCAGGCCATTACCAAACTCCTTCAGTTTATCAGGGATGCAATCCAAGGTTCTGGAGATTTGTGAGGCTACCTGGGCCAGAGCTGGGCCTTCCAAAACCATCCACAGAACCACTGCCAAAACTAGCAGCAACAGGATGAGCCTCCTGGCTGGGCCCAAGAGACAGTCTGGATCAGTCTCAGAGCAGCACGGGGTCACACTGGATTACTTTAATGTAAATTTCAGACGTCATAACATTTTATCTGTAAACATTTCTCATGTATCTTTAAAAGATAAAGGACTCCAAAAAATTACTATACTACTATTATTGTATATAAAATATTTGCAAAAATACATTGATATTGTCAAGTATCTGGATGATGTTCAAATTTTCTCAATTGTCTTAGATATAGCTTTTATTTTTAAAGATTTTATTTATTTATTTGAGAGAGAGAGAACACAAGCAGGGGGAGGGGTATAGGGACAGGAAGAGGCAGACTCCCCACTGAGTTCTAGGGGACATGAGTCTCAACCCCAGAACCCCAAGATCACAGCCAGAACCAAAGTCGGTCAACCAACTGAGCCACCCAGGTGTCCCCCTAAACATAGCTTTTAAATTGAAGTTTAGTTGACATATAACGTTATATTAGTTTCAGATGTACAACATAGTGATTTGACAAATTGATACATTACCCAATGCTTGCCATAAGTATAGTTACCATCTGTCACCATATAACCTTATTACAATATTATTGACCATATTCCCTATGCTGTACTCTTCATCCCTGTGACTTATAAGTTTATAACTCTTAATCCCTTTCACCCACTTCTCCCTCTGCCCTCCCCTCTGGCAACCACCAGTTAGTTCTTTGTATTTATGAGTCTGTTCTGATTTTACTTGTTTGTTCATTTGTTTTTGTTGTATTAGATATAAGTGAAATCATATGGTATTTTCTTTCTCTGACTTATTTCACTTAGCATAAAACTCTCCAGGTCCATCCATGTTGTCATGAATGGCACGATTTCGTTCATTTTTATGGCTGAGTAATATTCCACTGTGTAGATGTATAAATATATATATCTTAGACATTTTTTACAATTTTTTTTTAAGTTTTATTTATTTATTCGAGAAAGAGAGCATGAACAGGAGGGGTAGAAGAAGAGGGAGAGAGAATCTCAAGCCGACTCCACACTGATCTTTGAGCCTGATGTGGGGCTTGATCTCACAACCCTGAGATCATGACCTGAGCTGAAACCAAGAGTTGGTTGCTTAACTGTGCCACCCAGGTGCCCCAACAATTGGTTTATTTGAATCAGCATCTGAATAATGCTCACATACCACATTTTGTTGATATGGTACGAAAGCTGCTTTTATTCTATAGGTTCCTCTTCCTCTTTTTTTTTTTTCCTTTCTTTTTCCTGAACACTTATTTATAATTCCTACTTTCATTCAGGTGTCCAAACTTCTGCGCAGCCCATGTGCTGACACCCTGACTCTAGGGCCATGGGGTTCAGATGTAATCTCATCCCAGGCCACTACTGATAGTTGATAGTTCAGAATTCAGACCAATGAGAAATAAAAAGTTGCTACAAAGTTTCAGGAAAGAAGCTTCCTCACTCTTCTAAGGAAGCCTCCAGAACTCAAGTACTTCGTGTATGCTTTCTTTCTTCACACCCCATCTCCTTCTCTTTCTCTGGTACCATATTTATGGCAAAATATTTATCATTTTCCTCCTAAGATCAGGTATAAGGCAAGAATATGTGTTTTCATCACTTCTCTTCATTATTCTAGAAGTCCTAATCAGTGAAAACAGTATTGGAATAATTTAATACTCATTTGGAGACAAAAAAAGAATCCCAATCTCTATGTCGTATCACACAAATTAATCTGGGGAGGATCATAAATCTGCAAATAAGACCTAAAACTATAAAGCTTCAAGAAGAAAATATAGGAGACTACTTTCATGACCTGGGAGAAGGCAAAGATTTCTTATATAGGACACCGAAAGCAAAAAGCATAAAAACAAACATTTGATGTTTTCAATGTTAAGAACTCATGCTCATTAAAAGATATCATTATGAAAATGAATAGGCAAATTACCCATGGGAGGGCATCTGGATGGCTCAGTCGGTTAAGCCTCCATCTCTTGATCTCAGAGTCATGAGTTTGAGCCCCAGGCTGGGCTTCACACTGGGCATGTGACCTACTTAAAACAAAACAAAACAAAACAAAAACTAACAAACTTGGGAAAGAATACAAAGCACTTATCTCATAAAGAATTTCTTTGTTGTTTTTTGTTTGTTTGTTTTTGTTTTTAGAGAGAGAGCTGATGCATGCCAGGTGGAGGAGTGGGGGGAGGGGCAGAGGGAGAGGGAGAGAGAGAATCTTAAGCAGGCTCCACCCCCAGGTTGGAGCCCCACACAGGGCTCAATCTCATGACCCCTGAGATCATGATCAGAGCTAAAATCAGGAGACGGAAGCTTAACTGACTGAGCCACTCAGGTGCTCTCCCCTTTTTAAGTAAGCTCTCTGCCCAATTTAGGGCTTAAACTCATGACCCCCAAGATCCTCAAGATCAAGAGGCATATGCTTTACCAACCAAACCAGCCAGCCAGCCACCCCTCCTAAAGAACTTCTATTTGAGGGCGCCTGGGTGGCTCAGTCAGTTAAGCATCTACCTTTGGCTCAGGTCATGATCCCAGGGTCCTGGGATCGAGTCCTGAGTCAGGCTCCCTGCTCACCAGGGAGCCTGCTTCTCCTTCTCCCTCTGCCCCTCCCCCCTGCTCATGCACTCTCTCTCTCACAAACAAATAAATAAAATCTTAAAAAAAAGAATTTCTATTTGAAAAACTCCTACCAATTAAAAGACAAAACAGTAGGGATGCCTGGCTGGCTCATTCAGCAGAGCATGAAGACTCTTGATCTCAGATCGTGAGTTCAAGACCCATATTGGGCATAGAGCTTGCTTAAAAAAATGTTTTTTTTAAATCAATAAATAAAAGACAACCTAATAAATTGGAGATATTTGTGCTATAGTACTCTCAGAAAATAATCAGCCCTGAGATAGAAAGACATTCTAATATCTTTTATGACATACAAAGTTAGTATTTATTCTAATAAGGCAGGAGACTTCTTCTTTAAGACTAAAATGAAATAATACAGGAATAGGGTGGAAGATGTTCTCCTTTCCAGACAACATTCATGCTTAATATATGGGAGATAATTAGTCCTAGAAAACCCTAACTGTAGTAAAATAATATTTTTTTGAGTCTTGAGATACATACTACAAATATTGAGGACATGTATATTAAAAATCCATACCTAACTCTATGAATTCAAAGCACTATAGATACCAATTCTCTTCTTCACATATCAACCATGGTAAGTACATGCCAACAGCAGCCATTCCTCATGGATACAAATGGCAAGGCACTAGAACTTTCTCAGGAGCAGATTATTGCAAACCTACATGAAATTTAGGATTAAAAAATGTATTCACTCTTGGGAGAGATGTAAATCATGGGATTTCCATAAATCCCATAAATAAATTGTGATTGTGTAAAGTAGAAGCTTTTGGTAATAGAAGCTATGACTAAAATAATTTTGATGTTTAAAACCTTCATATAACTTGCAAAAATTTCATGGTTTATGCTAATGTTAAAAGCAGTCCTATGTCTTCCAAAGTGAGGCATTAGGATATAAATAGAGACAGGCAACCTCCAAAATGAGACTCATTCTGAGAATTTTAAGATTTCAGACTTCTAAAGCATTTGCACAAGTCTCTGAATTTCATAATAAATGAAATGAAATCAACAATTAGTCCTATGAAATTTTGTAGTAATTTAATGGCCTTAGTGGTCACTTGAGAGCATGAAAGTTCATGTTTCCTACCAAAAAATAATAGTGTCAGGGAAACTAGTATCACTGAATTTGTGTATATTTGAAACCATTTTTATATTTATTGTTTTTTCCCATTTCAATAAAATGTTGCCTTTTTTAAACATTCAGTTTGGGTTAGACAAAAGATGTTGGTGAGTCCGTGTCATCATTAACAACTTAGTCCCAAATTCGATGCAAACAAATATTTATATGCAAGGTGAAGGTGGACATACGATAAAGAATAAACTTTTTTTATTTTACTCTCAAGGAGTTCAACTTCTAGAAAGTTCTGACATGTGCAAATATGATAGTAATACATGGCAAACTGTGGAGAGTCCTTCAAGTTGTGCCAAAAACCCTGGAGATGTGAGGGGGGAGAATGATCACTTCATAGCAGGGAGGGAATGGAATCAAGGAAATTGTCATGCCCCAAAGGAGGTCACATTAACACATGGGGAATAGAAACAAGTAGGACAATCTGATTAACAACAAATTATAATAGCTGATAATTGTTGAGCATTAACAGCTGATTTAGCTGAGGCTTATGGGCAATTGGAGAATTAAGGTTAACATGTGTTCGTCAGATTTTAGTTAGCCTTGATACTGTGTGTAGGAGCTTGAGGCCAGTTCTGCAAGCAGCGAGGAGCAACATAATTACATGGTAGTAGAAGAGACTGGCAACAAGTAAATGAGTTAACAGGACCTACAGTTATACAGGTGAGTGGAAACAAAACACTGTATTAGGAAAAAAGATGGATGTGCATACTGCGGATTGACAGGATGCGGAATCTAGAATCTAGAGGGGCAGCGGACTAGACGGAGAAGAGTTAAAGATGACTCCAAAGTCAGTGGTAATCAGGAGTAAGTCCTTTTGAGCGAGAAAAGCTCTTTCAAAAGTTAAAACTAGGGCACCTGGCTGGCTCAGATGGTAGTGTGTACAACTCTTGATCTCTGGGTTGTAAATTTGAGCCCCACATTGGGTGTAGAGATTACATAAAAATAAAATCTTTTTTAAAAGAAAAGTTGTCGAAATTTTAAACAGATTTTCACAAAGGAAGACAATTATTTTAAATTCAAGTCATCCATTTCTCATTAAGCTAGGTCTCAGGCATTCAAATTTAGTGTTATGTATGTTTGATTCTATCTCCTCTCCACTTGTGCAGTGGCCTATTGACAAGCACATGTTACCATGTTTCTTACTATTTATGTGCACACGCTGTGTTTCTAGCTCCAAATCATTAGACTGCAGAGTCTGAAGAGCCTTCTCAAGGCTGAGTCTGGAGTATGGGATGATCTAAAGAGACATTTAACAAGTGCATCTGTCATCTGAGTACTGGTTTTCCACATCCACGTGTCAGTTGTGTTCAATTTACATAAACTCACCTTAAATCACCATGAAGAAGAATTGATTTATTCACCTTTTCTTTACGCCAAATTGTGCCATGAAAAAGCAAAGGGTCTAATTTGCCTGAGTAGAGTGGTTTGGGACTGGGAATGGAGATGTGGGCATTCTGGTGTGGCCACGAACATCAGAACACTGTGATTCCTTCAAACTGTCCGGGTTCAAGTTTCTTCATCTGCAAACAGAGATTTATTAATCAGGACTTTTTCAGTTGCAAGTGACAGAAATGTGACTTCAGCCGGCTTATGTTAAATAAGGAGTTTATTAACACAAGAGGATGGCTTATAGACCTCTATGGGAGGAAGCACCATTAGAACTCTCTCTGCTCTCCCTTGGGTTTATCTTTCTAGAGAACAACTCGAAACATTTCACTTTCCACCTCAGAATCTATGCATTTTTCCCCATTCTCCATAATGTAGAAACTCCTAAGCATGCTATTCAAAACCTGACACAATCTGTTTTCAAACCACCTTTTCAGTCTTCTTTTAATAATTGCCTGCATTTGTTGAGCACTTACTGCAACCATGATTTGTCCCAGAGGGAAACAAGCTGTGATTAGAACTTATGGGTCAATCCCTACTAACCATGTGTTGTGAAAAAAACTTCTCCAACCCCTAGAGGACTTCGTTTTCATCATTTGCAAAATGGGAGTAATTACAGTATCTGTCTTATTTCACTTACTTCATTCTGTATTTCACAGTAGGAAACAAAGTTTCACATCTTACAGCTTTCCTTGATGGCCCATTCTCAGACCAGGGTGCAAGGTCAAGCTATTTTAATAGGCTGCTCTCTTAGGAACCATGTGCATGAGAGATATAGTTTCCCAAAAAATAGGGGCAAAATAAAATGAAATAATTTGGCCAATACAGAGGATGTGGACTTATTTATTCAACTCTAAAAGTCTGTGTCTGGGAAATGACATTTTTTTTTTTTTGGCACATCCTTGACATCTATTCTTCCAAAATGTTCTGTAAATGTTTTGCCTCTTTTGTTTGTACTTCCAGCCTTGCATTTATCTCCTGAATCCTTCTTCATTTTTAGCATTACCACACCCCCAGGAATTCTCCATTAATTTAGTATCGCAGCACTTGTTGCCTTTAGGAAAACAGGTACACTGAACTGATCTACCAGATCTCTTCTACACAATAGCCACTGTGGAAGACTGCCCTCTTACCACTCTCTTGACCCCAACTGGCCATCTGGGACAGGGTCAATCATATTTTTTTTTTTAAGATTTTACTTATTTATTGGACAGAGAGAGACAGTAGGAGAGAGAACACAAGCAGGGGGAGTGGGAAAGGGAGAAGCAGGCTTCCTGCTGAGCAGGGAGCCCGACGCGGGGCTCGATCCCAGGACCCTGGGATCACGACCTGAGCCGAAGGCAGACGCTTAACGACTGAGCCACCCAGGCGCCCCAGGGTCAAGCATACTTGATCCGCTCTCCACTCTGAGCCTTGGAAGTGGTAGATTTCATGTTATCAAGGGAAGAGTAGAACTTGAGCTTATAGCTTTATTTTACCTGGACACATATTACAGCTCCAAAGTCCTTATTTAACCTCGGCTCTACCTAATTAACCATTGACTTTTGTACCCCAACCTGCTTCCTACCAAACCCCACAGTTACAGTTTAACCCCTGCATTTCAACATTTTGGGCACTGGTTCTTCAAATCACATCTACAACTTAGTATGCCTATAGCATTCACAAAGGCAGTGCTTGGCTTCATATGGAAATCCTGGCAGGAAAACAATATTGGATCTATCTTTTCTTCATAATTACCTACAATGTGGATACCTGTGAATGCATGTCTATAGATTTAGAAATAGAATGTAGCAAATCTTTGGTGCTTAACAGTACTTTCTTAGCTGATCACTAAATCAATTGGAGAGGGCTGGTTTTTTGTTTTGTTTTTTTTTTTGTCTTCCTAAAAAAAATCTATGAAGAATCTTTAGTATCTCAGAATTTCAACACAATAGATCCAGTTATACTTCCTGAGTCATTACAGAGAAAGGTTTGCTGGGATGGGGGCAGAAGACAGATAAAGGGGGAAGTGGGTGTTCTAGACTGGATGCCTAAGAAATAGTGGGGGGAGGGGAGATCATCTGCATTCCTATGTTCCGACCCAGTGATACTTGGAAGAGCTTCCTGTTAGAGGATTACATGCCCCTGACTCCCTCATTTCGGGAAGGTATTGTTCCCAAGAGGATTAAAGGTGAAACTAGGTCTGATTTTCACTGAGGGACCCACATGGCCATGTACTACTTACAGCTTGCACTCTTCTATTACAGCTATCAGAATAGCTACTCTACTATAATACTCTAGCTAGTACAATAGCTACAGTATAGTAGTCTATTCTGAATAGCTTTTTATAATTGGGTTGATTATAACTTCAACCATTTTTGGAAGATATCATCAGACTGTGGCTAAAAGAAATAGCCTTTCATCCTTTGACACCTCCTTATTTCTCCAAATCCCGATTTCACCATGTGCTCAACAGATGAAAGAAGTGCAGAGACTTGTGTTTCATGCTAAAAGAGATCATGATAAAGATAAATGTCCTAATCGATAAAAAAAATAACAAGTGAGAACTGGTGGTGGACATAGGGGAGAGGTCAAATACATGGCAAAAAACAGATTAAGACATGCACATTTTAATTCACTGAGCACCTTTTTATTGCGCATTGGTTCCATTCCAGGTGCTGCTCTAGGTACTGGGGATATAGCAATAAACAAGAATATTCCTATCCTTGTGGGTTTACACTCTAGTAGAGAAAACTAAAAATAAAAAAATAAAAGTAGGGGTGCCTGGGTAGCGCAGTCGTTAAGCATCTGCCTTCGGCTCAGGGCGTGATCCCGGTGTTCCGGGATCGAGTCCCACATTGGGCTCCTCTGCTGGGAGCCTGCTTCTTCCTCTCCCACTCCCCTGCTGTGTTCCCTCTCTCGCTGGCTGTCTCTCTGTCACATAAATAAATAAAATCTTTAAAAAATAAATTAAAAATAAAAGTAAATAATATGATATTTGCTATATAAAAGTGCTGGGGGGAAAAGGCAGGAGAACAAGTACAAAAGTCATTAAGTGGAAAAGAGTTTGGGGTGTTTGAGAAATAGACAAAGCCCGGTGTAATTGGAATACAATGAGCTGTCCAAGTGTAGGACATAAGGTCAAAGAGGTATGGGGGGGGCACCTGGGTGGCTCAGTCGGTTAAGCGTCTGCCTTCGGCTCCAGTCATGATCTCAGAGTCCTGGGATTGAGCCCCACGTCAAGTCTCACTGCTTCTCCCTCTCCCTCTGCCTGCTGCTTCCCCTGCTTGTGTGCTCTCTCTCTCTCTGTCAAATAAATAATCTTTTTTTTTTTAAACAGGTATTGGGTTAGGTAGTTATAGTCTGATGAACCAAATGATTTGAACCAATGGAATGATATAATTTCATATATATTTTAAAAATATTTGCCTAGCTACTGAGTAGAGAGCAAAGTATAAGAGTGCAAGAGGACAAGCTAGGAGGTCAGTTAGGAGACCACAGCAATAATTCAGTAGAGGAACGGTGGTGGTTTGGACCAAAAGTATTCAGTGAAAGTGGTGAGATATACGTTTTTTGAGATTTTTCTGGTGCGTAGGATGAGGGGTTTAAGAAAAAAGAGAAGTCAAGAGCCTAAGATTTAGAACCTAAGGATTTTTGCCCCAAGTTACTGGGTGACTGAAGTTGCTATTTATTGATATGGAGGACACTGGAGGAGGAGCTGGTTGGGGCAGGGAAAAATCAAGAGTCCTTTATGTTTGAGATGCTTATCTAAGAGGAAACATCTAAGAGAAGGCTGGATAGATGAGTCTGGCGTTGAGGAAGGAGGTCAATACTAGACACATGCCTTTTTTTTTTTTACCATATTTACATTACCTATCTCATCAGTATTGTAGTATTAAAACCACAGAACTCAATGAGACACTTTAGGAAATGACTGTAGATAGAGAAATTTGAGGTAATAAGCCATGCAGCATGTATAGATAGGAAGAGGTAGATAGATCTAACAAAGCAGTCTAAGAAGCAGCAATGAGAGTTGGTAGACCAGAAGTCAAGTGAAGAAAGTATTTAAAGTGCACCTGAGAGAGTAAAAAGTCTGAAAATTGACTACTGAATGAGGCAGCATAGAGATCATTTGTGTTCTTGGTAAGTGCAGTTTTATTGGCGTGACTAGTGTAAAACCTGATTGGAATGGGTTTAATGAGAAATGGAACATCTTTCCTATATCACTGAAGAGAGTGTTAATCCATATAATTCATTTAAAGGACAGTTTGACAATAGTTAACAAAATTCAAATGCACATGTCTTTGACCTAACAATTCAACTTGGAATTTAACCTGTAGATATACTTGAATATGTGCAAAATAACATACATAAAGGTAATTTTTAAAGATTATGGTAAAACTTACATAACAAAATTTACGACCTTTAACCATATTTAAGTGAATAGTTCAGTGGAATTAAGTACATCTACTTTGTTGTGCAACCATCACCACAATCCATTTCCAGAACCATTTTTCATCTTTCAAAACTGAAACTCTGTACCCATTAAACAGTAATTCCCCTTCCCCCTCCCTCCAGTCCCTGGCAACACTCTTCTGCTTTCTTTTTCTATGACCAGCATCTTATATAAATTAAGTGTTAAATTAATTAAACAAGAAGGCCATTAGACAGAGGTGGTTCTTATGCCTTAGCAGCCTATGTAAGAAAACCAGATACTAAGACTGTAAATGTCTCAAGGTCAAGAAATCAAAACTTAAGGACAACCAATCTTGGACAGCCAACTAGGCTGTCCCAAATAAGGCAACCATTTAAGCTATAGCCAATCAAATTTCCTTGCTTGGTTCCATGTTTTCTCTATAAAAGTCTTTCCCCTAACTCCTATTAGTGGAGCACTTCTAGCCACCTCCAGTTGGATGGTGCCAAATTTGAATAGATTTTTGCTCAAATAAACCTTAAAATTGTAATACACTCAGTTTATCTTTTAACAGTACCCATCCAACCCCTCCTACCATTTTCTAGACCCTTTATGCTGTCTTATTTTTTCTCATTATATTTATCTCCACCTGACACATATAGCTGTTTATCTGTCTACCCCCCCCCATTGGAATGTATGCTCCTCAAGGGCAGGACCTGTGTTTATTTTTGTTCTTTGCTATATCCTCAGAACCTAGCATGATACTTGTCAAGGGTAGGAGCACAGTATTTGTTGGCTAGACTGAGGTTCAGGGGAAAAGCACTCCTACTCTAATTTCCTGGTTAATGGATCAGACCCTGACCCTGAGGACGTACATTCTCTAGGTGTTGAGCCCTTAGTCCTTTGCTCCTATCTCTCCCCAACTATCAGTTCTTGATCAGCACAACTTTTTTCTTGAAATGCAACTTTGTTCCAATTTCTCATCTCTTGCCACCACTTTAAATTCGTAGTCCCCCTATCCTTCCTTAATGACGTCCTGAATACTGCTGCTTCCGGGTCATCAATGTGTCCAAGATACATGAACATATTGACTATTTCTTCCTCTATCTCTGTGTTTACTAATATTATCCTGAATGCACACACACTAGGCTCCTAGAGTAGAGACAGATTGTTATTATTCACTTAAAAGCAAATAACCCCCCTATAGTATCCCGTGTCCCAATTCTTTCCCCTGGAATGATAAAATAAAAGCTAGATATGACACCATAAATACAGGGCTTCTATTGTAGCAGAGTAATACCCCCCCAAAAGAGTCTGGACATGTGTATAAAAGAGAGAGAGGCAGCTGTCCCCTTCCCTACTCAAAGTCCCCTTGGAGATGGGATGGAGAGGATACTCGATTCTCTTATAAATAAATCTCTCAGGGGAAAGATAAAATCATTGTCTTTAACTTTAAAACCCAGCGATGCCTCCAGGGTTCTGGCTTTCACAACACCCCCCACACACAAACACACACAACTATAAACACATGCCTCTGTGAGGCAAATCTCTCTGGAAGTCTCTCATTATCTAATTAGTCAATTAGTCGTAAGTTACCTTTCAGTGCTTGCTGGAACCATGTTTCATTAACATTCGTTAAGAAAGCCCTGGCTGTGCAGAAACCTACAAATATTTTCTCTACAGCCCCCCACCACCTTACCCTCCAAATTTGCTAGTATCCAGCAAGGACCTTAATTGCAAGCATCAAAATCTTACTCTCACTGATTTAAGCTGAAGAGTCATTAGGAAGCATACAGCCGGCTTGAAAAACAGGCAAGGAGGTCTGAACAGCAACCGGGGTTACAACCGGGATCATTCCACAGAACGAGTCTGACGTGACTGCTGACGAATGCCAGGCGTCACAGCCACACAGCTACTATCAGCTGTTAGCATCTGAGAGCAAATACTGGATGCCACCGCAGAACTTCTGGCTACTGCCACTACTACCATAAGAACGGATTAGAGAGTCAATTCTTCATATCACAGGTTTCCTGTTTAAACTCTGGGGCTGGAGCGTCTGTCTGACTGGGTGAGCATAGGACATGTGGTTCTGACCAAGCTGCAAAGAAGGCTAGGAAAGTGAGTGTGTCATTTTAGCTTCTAGGGTGGAAAGTGAGCTCTGACTATAGCTTAGACTATTTTACGGGGAGTTGTACCCCCAAAATAAGGGAGTTCTCATGCTGGGCAGCCACAAAAACAAGAGATGTCCACTATTTGGCTATTTACCTGTGTTCCTTATCGCAGTCTTAATCTATATCCATCCAAATGCATAGGCCAGAAATCATGGCAGCATCTTTGAACTGTTTACCCCTTCACCCAGTAAGGTCTCATTGCATCTCACTGACCCCCACCTCTTAAGCATTTCTTCTTTCCCTCGAGGATTTTTGAAAAAAAAAATGATGTATTGAATGCATTAGTTTAAAGTGTACAACATAATGATTTGATATATGTGTATATTGCAAAATGATTACTAAAATAGGTTAGTTAACATCCATCATCTTACATAGTTACAAATTTTTTTTTCTTTTGACGAGAACTTTTAAGATCTTACTGTCTTAGCAACTTTCAACTATACAACACAGTATTGTTAACTATAGTCACCATGATGTACTTTATATCCTCCTCAAAATTTTTTTTCTTGTAACTGGAAGTTTGTACCTTTTGACCATCTTCACCATCCCCCTGCTCCCCATCAAGCATATTTCATCTGCCTTTTACCTCTATCCCCATTACTATGGCCACAAGTGAGCCTTCATCATTTCCTCTGCAATATCCTCCTTGGATATTTGCTATTGTGTCCTGCTTGGTTACCCTGAGCCAGGCCTTTACCCCCCACTCGATCAGTCTTCCACACTGTTATTACACAAATGTCTTTCTAATACTCAGTTGTATCAGTCCCCTAATTAAAGTCTGTCAAGCAGTCTTAATCACATTCAGAATAAAGTTCAGACTATTGAAATGGCATACAAGGCCTTTCTGAGGCCCCATTTTCAGCTTCATCTTCTTTCAACATTCTGCTATGTGAACCGTTCACTTCAATCATGACAAAATACTTGTTCTCCAAATACATAGTGCTTTCTCACACATCTATGCATATACTATTGCTTCTCCCTGGAATGTCCTTCCAACCTCATTTACTTGCTTAAGTACTATTTTTCTTCAAGACTCAGTTCATCCCTCCCCTGGATGAGTTAGGCGTTCAGCCTTCTCTGATCACACAGCTTATTCTATACACATACATCAGCTTAATCACTATGTGTTAGGTTACTTTACTGTCTGTCTCCCTTGCTAGTGATTTCTTTGAGGTAGAGTCTTGCTATCTCTATACCCTCACTGTCTTAAATATTCAATAAATATCTGGTGATGGAACAAAAAACATGACTGGAAGCAGAAAAGAAAGAAGTTTCTGTTGGACAAATGAAACTGAGATCTAAGTGGATTAGATGAGTTGTCCAAAGCTATACAGCTAGTTGTAGCAAAACAAAAAATAGAATTCTTTTATTTTTTTTAGGTAATCTCTAACCCCAACATGGGACTTAAACTCATGACCTCGAGATCAAGAGTCTCATATTCTACCAACTGTGCCAGCCAAGGGCCCCCAAATAGAATTCTTTGTTGTTTTTGTTTGTTTGTTTTTTCAGAGACTTGCGGGGTGGGGGGAGGCAGTGGGAGAGAGAGAGAATCTTAAGCAGGCTCCATACCCATGTGGAGCTTTTTCTCACGACCCTGAAATCACAAACTGAGCAGAAATCAAGAGTTGGATGCTTAACCAACTGAACCACCCAGGCACCCCAATTCTGTTTTTTTTAAGTTTATTTATTTATTGTTAGTAATCTCTATGCCCAACTTGGGGCTCGAACTCATGACTCTGAGATCAAGAGTTGACTGCTTTTCCAACTGAGATTGAGGCACCCAACCCCCAAACTAGAATTCTTAATACCTAACTCATTACTCACTCTTCTCTACTACAACTTCCCTTCTAAAANAATCAAGAGTTGGATGCTTAACCAACTGAACCACCCAGGCACCCCAATTCTTTTTTTTTTAAGTTTATTTATTTATTGTTAGTAATCTCTATGCCCAACTTGGGGCTCGAACTCATGACTCTGAGATCAAGAGTTGACTGCTTTTCCAACTGAGATAGTGAGGCACCCAACCCCCAAACTAGAATTCTTAATACCTAACTCATTACTCACTCTTCTCTACTACAACTTCCCTTCTAAAAGGCAATATGCTTTTTAGGCATATGCTCAAAAAACATATGATTTTAAGTAGAAAATATTCAAGGCTATTGCCCCAGAAGCAACTCTTATGAGTAAGAGACTATATAGCACCTCAGAAAAAGTTACCCAAATTGTATTAATTTCATATACATAGAAACTCTTTCCATCATAAAGTACTTAAAAGTCATGATCTTATAATGTAGTCACCTGATCTGCCTTAGAAATCTTTGAAATGATGGTACTTATGTGAAGGCAAAAATCTGGGTTTTCAAAAAGACAAGTACTGTATGGTATCACTTATGTGAAATCTAAAAAAGATAAATTCAGAGAAATAGAGACTACAGTGGTGGTTACCAGGTGTTGGGTAGAGAGATCTCTTTTAGGCAACAGGTTTGAGCAATGGAAAGTAGAAAGGGCCCACAGTGTCCCCCTGGCTGAATACAGACAGGCCCATCAGGCAATCCACCTCAAAATATCCATAGGCCCTAACTAACCAATGGGTTACTTACAACCAGCAGTTTCCAAATTAGGGAAAATTCCATTCATCCCCATACCTCCTCACCTTCCNTGAATACAGACAGGCCCATCAGGCAATCCACCTCAAAATATCCTAGGCCCTAACTAACTAATGGGTTACTTACAACCAGCAGTTTCCAAATTAGGGAAAATTCCATTCATCCCCATACCTCCTCACCTTCCACCTTTAAAAACAGCCCCTACCAATTGCCTTGTGGCCTTCTCTCCTTTGCTGTCCTGCCCACACCTCCCATGTGGTGTATTCAATAATCTCCTTTGTTCTGCCTCAGGTGAATCCTTTCATTGCCTGCACCACCAGTTTCCACCTGGTCAGGTTGCCCCACATTTTGGGGGCCCTCATCTGATTGGAAGAGACACCACATTGGGGAGTGGGGAAATTGAAGAAATATTGGTCAAAGGGTACAGACTTCTAGATATAAGATTAACAACTTTGGAGAACTAACGTACAGCATGGGGAATGCGGAAATTGAAGAGATATTGGCAAAAGCTTATAAACTTCCAGTTATGAACAACTTTGGGGAGCTAATACTGTATCATATACTTGAACACTGTTAAGAGAATAGATTGTAAATATTCTCATCACAAAAGAGAAATGGTTAACTATGTGATAGAATGGAAGTGGTAGCTGATACTATGGTGGTAATCATTTTATAATTTAGAAATATATCAAATCAACACCCATAAACTTACACAATGTTATGTGTCAATTACATCTCAATAAAGGAATAAAAAAGCTAATGCAGAGAAAAAAATCTGGATTTTAAGGAACCAAGTAAAGTTTTAAGGCACTGACTTGTCAATAAAATGGTGTGGCTTTGTTCTATCTCTCTTATTAAGCAAATCAGATGATTATTTATACTCCCTCCAGTGCTTTGATGCTGTAATAGTAGTAATTGCTCAATAAAAGTAAGAGTGGTGCCTGGCTGGTTCAGTTGGTAGAACATGCGACTCTTGATCTTGGGGTTGTGAGTTTGAGCCCCATGTTGGGTGTAAAGATTATGTTAATAAATAAATATATAAGTATATAAATAAATTAAATTAATTAATTAAATAAAAGTAACAGAAAGCAACTGACAAGCAGCCATGAGCATATGGATGACCGAGAACAAAGTTGTTAGATTTTGCGTGTGAGGCTATAATTATAAGATCAGAGCAGAATCCACCATGACTAGAAGTCTAATTATAGCTCTGTACCATAGCTCCTGGAAAATTAAAGAAATATTTACAAATCACTAGTGCCTCAGGGGTTTTATAACCTCAGGTTAACAAATTATCATACCTACATGGACTGCAGTAATAAGAGGCAATCAATATTTTCTTTTATCTTTGAAATTTCATTCTTTGTTTTGTTCTCTACACCAGGAAGGCTCAGAAGATTGTCATTAATGTGACAACAGATTTAGTCCTAAAATGTGTTTAAACAAACAAACAAACACATAAAAAAACCCAAAAACACAGGCCCAATATGGTGTCACTTAGACCAAGTTCCCAAACCAGTGCTTAATATATAATCTAATTGCAATATCAACCTCCTCCAGAAATGTACTCTTAACTGGCCAGCCTGGAATTTTTCAACCTGCATCTGTGAATCTGCCACCTGGGTCCTCTTCACTTCATGGAAAAAGATGAGGTAATCTGCATAAGACACTTAGACACTTTGCTTTTCCCCCTAAAAGTGGCCTCACCTGGGACAATCCTTTTCTTTTGCTAATAACTTTCTTGCCTCTATTCTCCTTCTTTAAAAACCTTTCATTTTCTACAACTCCTTGGAGCACTTCTCTACTTCCTAGATGGGGTGTAGCCTGATTCATACATTCATTTAATAAGAAATTAGATCTTCAAATTTACTTGGCTGAATTTTGTTATTTAACAGATGCAACTCCTCTATTTTAAATAGAGGAGTAAATACCTATTTAATGACTATTGCTAGGTCTCAAATACACTAAATTTAAAAATCAATTGGCAGAAAAACATTACATAACACAATATATATGTATGTAATATAATTACATATTCATACATTTATACATCAATATTAATTCATTTTTTAAAAGTCACAAGGCTAATACCCATAAACCTGATAATGGCATCACCTTTGAGGATAGACATCATATTGAGAGAAGAAAAATTAAGGTCACATGCAGCAATTTATACTTTATATGTCTCTATACTTTTTTAAGTTTTTGCCAAAAATATTCCAAGTTGTATTAAGTATTAATTTTGCCAGTTCAAACAACAACAACAACAACAACAAAAAACTTGTGACTTGATAGAGCAGAATTTGACTCAGGCAAGATAAAATTTCTCACGCCCTTAATAGCTCGGATACTATGACACAATTATACTATGAGCACGTTACATAACACAGTCTAGAAGTAATTTAATATGTATCTATTATTTTATTATACAGATACAGAATAATTTTATTCTTAAGTCTTTTATTTTGTTTCCAACTATTTAAAACAATTTAAAAACTAAGGGGGGAGGGGTAGAAGGAGAAGCAGATTCCCTGCTTAGCAGGGAGCCCAACTTGGGACTTGATCCCAGGACCCTGGGATCATGACCTGAGGTGAAGGCAAACACTTAACTGATTAAGCCACCCAGTGCCCTAAAAACCTTTTTATTATGGAGTTTTCCAAAACCAAAATTAGATAGCATATATATAAGAATCCCCCAAGTATCTATAACCCAGCTGCAATGATTATCAATTTATGGCAAAACTGGTTTTTCTAAATGAAAACTTCGTTTTCTCTACTCATATAACTTCTTTTTCTTTGTAATCATCTTTATCTAAAGATGAAGAAGAGATCTCATGAATATCTGGACTCTGGTTCATTCACCATTCTCAACAACTTTAATTAACCTTTAGAATCATCTTCCGTTAATAACATGGCTATTTATCAGAGTTTCACAACTATCTGGAGCAAACTTATTTAAAATCTAAACCCCTAAGATTTTCTCTGTCCCTGTGACAATTCAAAAATATAAAAATCCTGTGCAAAGAACTACAATGGTAATTGTGTATTTAAAGCTATCAGATGCACTGACAGATAAAGAGTTGAGTAAAATAGGGGGATCAGAAAAGAAAATAATCTGGGAAATGACCTAAAAGTTTTTCCACACTTAACATTTTCTTTCATGGTCTTTGGTTTTAAGCATCTTTTGGTTCAATGAAAATAAGCCAGGTGGCAGATGCAGGCCAAGTTCACTATTTCAGTGGCTCCACATAGCATCCTCCTGGAGTGCTTTGCAAGTTAAAATAGGGTTCTTTTCCAACGCAAGACAGAGTAGAACTCAGAGATCAAGACCACTCATTAGGCTGGACAGCAAGTTGAATGGAATGTAATCACATGGTGTTTCAGTGCAACGGTGAATCAGAACCATGGACAGTGGTGCTCTCGCCTCTCTTACCATCCAGCGGTAGAAGTATATGAGTATCAGGAGTGGCTAGAGTTAAGGCACAGACAAGGTTCAGAGGCCAACTGCAGAGTCCATTCTAGCATCAACAGAGCCCAGGTAAAGCCTTGGTAAAGGCCTTAAAACCCAAAGACAGAAATGCAGGAATCACACTCAGGGAAATAAAAAGTCAAATTTGAGGTCAAAAAGGACTGGAGTATAAGGTAAGTCCGAATACAATGGAAAAGGGAAGCCATTCAAAGATGAAGACTAGAAACAGCACTTTCAAGTATAGAAGCAGGAAACAAGATCTACACAACAATGCAACTAGAGTAAGGTGTCCTTGCCTTTGGATCGGAATTCAGTTCAAGTTAATTCAAATCCACAAGCACTCAATGCACACCAATAGTGAGACAATGGTTTTAGGCAATAATCCTGGTGTGGACAGATAAGAGCTACAGATTTTCACTGCTCAGAGGCATAAACAAAATTGAACAGATGCTACTGATTATACCTGTGACCTAGGTCTTCTGGAGCCTCAGGATCTTGACATCTGGAAGCAGTACCTTAATTCACCATCAATTCTTTAGCACTAACTCAGAGAAGATAAAACAGAATGAAAAGAAGAATGAGGTCATTGGGGAAGGGGAAACTGATGAATACTGACATGATTATCCCCACCCTTTTATTAGGTGTTTCATTTTAACACTTCTTTCAATCTCTCTAGTCAAAAAGTGACTTAATATGGACCTCCTTTAGGAAGAAAACAACATGTGTGTCTGTGTGTATGCGTACATGTGCATATAAATTGAGAATTTTGTTTTGATTTTACCCAAAACATATAAAGGGGTGCCAACACAACTGAGAGAAATAGACAGTTAAACACTGTATATAAAGTTTTTTTTCCACTCAAGAAGAAAAGCACCACTTAAGAGCAAGAGATTCCTTACACTATCTTTTTAAATACTAAACTTACTAAATTTATACTAAATAAAGGACAGACTCCTTAGAGAAAACAATCCAAGGATACAGTGGGTACGATTCTTAAAACCAGAGATTCCTTTCTCAGAGATCGACAATGCTGCCCACTTAGTGGGAAGAAATTGTAAACAGAAGTTTGAGAGTGGCAAAGAAGCAAGCAGAAGTAGTGGAAGACCATATACCCACTTGATTTTGCTGAATTACTGGCATAATTATCACGGATGCAAATGTCATCTGCACTAAGGTAAGTCTCTTCATCAGCCTTTACAATAGATTTGGTATGATGTGACTATGTGGATGTTCTCAAACTTCTTCAGTGCTCCATGTGTACTTTTTCCAAATGTATGCTTTCTTGGTTATAGAATACCTTTCTAGATAAAAGACTTATTCTTTGTTCAGAGATATATAAAAAAAAAAAACTATACTTCTGCTTAAAGCACATTCAGGTCTTGCCTAATATCTAGGATGATCAAGGGCCACACTTGGACCATAATGATTTTTCTTTGTAGATACCATGATTAGGGGCTTTGAGTGAACTTCTAGAATAGGGGTCAGCAAACTTTTTACTATAAAGGGCCAGATAGTAAATATTTCTAGGCCTTTGTGGGCCACATATTCTTCTCGATCACATAATCTCCTTTCTTTTTTAAACTTTCGTAACAATTAGGGGCACCTGGGTGGCACAGTTGGTTAATCGTCTGCCTTTGGGTCCTGGGATTGAGCCTCACATCAGTCTCCTTGCTCAGCAGGGAGCCTGCTTCTCCCTCTCACTCTGCCTGCTGCTCCCCCTGCTTGTGCTCTCTCTCTCTCTGTCAAATGGATAAATAAAATCTTTTTTTAAAAAAAAAGGATACATGTTAAAAAAATTAATAAATAAACTTTCTTAGTAATTAAAGAAGTATAAAAAACAGGGCACCTGGGTGGCTCAGTTGGTTAAGCATCTGTCTCCCCAAGGTCCTGGGATCAAGTCCTGCATCGGGCTCCTTGCTCTGCAGGAGGCCTTCTTCTCCCTCTCCCTCTGCCTGATGTTCTCCCTGCTTGTGCTCTCTCTCTCTGTGTCAAATATATATATATATATATATATATGTATATGTATATATATATATTAAACATTCTTAAACAAAACAGACTACAAACTAGATTTGACCCATAGAACATAGTTTACCAACTTCTGCAAGAAAAAGTTCAGAAGATTAGAGTTACCTGACCTAAAGAAAGGAGTACGATGAGGTCTCATCAATGGAACCAGAGAAACATAAATAACTTCCTAAAAAAAAAAAGTGATACTTTTTTTTTCAAAGGAATGCCATCTATGTTTTGGTTTTGACAACTAAAACAAATCTGCCGCTTAGAAAATGATATGGCTTTTTTATTCCCCACAAGCAATGATGTTCATA